>NC_141162.1:65413412-65563412 GCF_053477565.2 Lygodium microphyllum
CCCACTCAAACTGCTAAGCGGTTGCGCCTTACGATTTTGTCTATTCCACGCGCCAGAATCAAGTTTTGAGCGTTAGGAGGGCTTGCGAAAGGTTGCGCTATTGAGCTCCAGCTGGGTCAGGTCAAATTTCTAAAAAGTTGAGGCAAATACACACTCAGCCCAATTGGTCCGAATTGCAGAGGCCAAGTGGGTGACTCGGACGGGTCGAATCGCACTGGTCTAAGTATAAAATTTTTTCCTAGGCCGAGATCCGAGTGCCGTCACTCAGACGGGCCGAGTCAGGTGTTGGGCCGAGGTTCGAACTAGTAACTAGGACCGAGTGGACTATAGGCCGAGTGTCGAGTTGGTCAAAGGAGGCCGAATGCCATCACTCGGACGGGCTGAGTGGACTATGGGCTGAGTGCCCATTAGGGTTTTTGGGTCGAGCCGGCCGAATGGCAAGGTCTGAGGGGCGAGTCTGGGACTCGGCCTAATAACGACTGCTTGGACGGGCCGAACGCGGCGCGACGAATGCCACGCGACAACGATTTCAATCAAATCTCACGATTTAGGCAATCACTCCAAGCACAAACTTCCAGATCCCAACTAAGGCACCAAGGAAAGTGATTGGTATACCTGGGGTGAGCAGTTGGCTCTCCGACGACGAGATTGAATCGAATCTTTGTGGGGACTCTCTCTCTCTCTCTCTCTCTCACTGCAATGGTTGCAAATGAGCTCTGCCTTGGCCTCTTGGCCCGGGTAAGGTTTTGATGCTCCCAATCACTCACTTGCTGACATTAAGCATCCCAAGCAAGATTTTACCATGTTTTGCATGATTTATGCCATGTTTTGCCTTGTTTTGCAACAGTAAACCCTACCCTTTCACTGTTCCATTTCCTAATCCTATCCTACACTAAATGTAACAAGAATCAAAAGTAACAAACTGAAATGATTTCTCCATGTTTTCCAATCATCAAACAAACAAACTAACCCAAAATACTTACTTGTTTCGAAGATCAAAACACCCAAACTTCCTACCTATCTCAAGCTCCGTTTCGAGGATGAATCCCTTACTTCGATGCTTGATATGAGGTGCGCAAGTGCTCAAGCTTGAATCCGTTGGTCCAGACAATGGAACCAAAATGTGGGAGCTCTCGTTCAACCGCCAAGACCCACGGACCACTTATTGTTTCAAGCGTTCCAAACAAGCTCTAATGGCTACCTCTCACATAGCCAATGCGCCGTTGATCCTACGAGTGTAATGAGCTTACCTTAATGCCAGTATGAGTTGCCTTCTCTCTTGCGCACTCTGGTAGCTCCACGATCCTAGATGCTAGCTCAAGCATCCTCAAGCCTCCTCCATCTCCAAGCTCCATCCACCATAGCTGCGCACGCAAGAAAAGAGAAGACAAGAGAAGATAAGAAGAGAAGAGGAGATGGTGAAGAGCTTCATCCTCTTGATCCCTCACTCCCACACACTCACACTCTTAAACTCCCTCTCTCAAGAGCACACACAAGCAAGGAGAAGAGAAGAAGAGATGAGCTATTGTTAGCCACACACCAAAGAATGAGCTTCCATTCACTTTTTGAACTTTATATATACAAACCCTAAAAACCCCATGGGCGTCCATCCCTTTTTACATGACCGGCCATTGTGGCAAGGTCCCTTTTTCTAATTCCATATTCTTGCTTCATGCCCTAAGACTATACCTGTCTATTCTTTTACAAGTGGCATAGGAGAGAGCCTGGCGCTCTTTTACAAGATTTTTTAGAGTGTTTGAGGCATCTTTCATTTAAAATTATGTTTTTTGGCCCCGGCTTAGCTTTAGAGGGCGCATGTGTGTCTTTGCTCTTTTTCCATCTTCTTCCCGCTTTTTCATTCATTCTTCCGCCTTCTTGGCTTGGGGTTAACAGGTGGACAGGAGATGAGAAATCACATCATTGATGAAGTGTGTGCCTTGATCACTGACAAGTTTGATGGGGTAGCCAAATCAAGAGATTACTTGCTCCCATAAGAACTCAATGATTCATGCATCATTTTTCTTGGTGGCTCAAGCTTCCATCCACTTTGTGTGAGAATTGATGGCAGTGACGATGTATTTGTCTGGCAAGTATTGAGCTATGGGGCTGATCGGCCCAATGAAATCAATCCCCCATTTCTCGAATGGTTGTCTTGCAATGATGGGACTTAGCTCCATTTTGTCCTTGCGAATTGGCACCTTGATCCATTGGCACTCATCACAGTGTTTCACAAATTGTGCTGCATCTTGAAAAAGCATGGGCCACCACAGTTGAGACTGCAACACCTTGCAGGCTATCATATCTCCACTAAAGCTCGGGGAAGTTGTTATATGTATATCCTCTACATAACGTGTGTTCAAGGTCTATTTATAAATATCCTTGTCTGTGAATTTTTTCTGAATAAAACATAACCCTTTTCTATTCAATCTGTAAATAGCCCCTTTATATTACACCCTTATGTATGTAAAAAATGTATAAAAATGATATTTTAAAAATACATTATTTAGAACCCATGTGATGTACACATATATTCATGAGTAACTTACCCGAGCACTGAAGTGTCCTCTTGCAAATCCATCGTGCACCTCAACTAGTATGTCGTGCATTTCGTGGTCACACACACACCTCCGCAGTAGTTCGTCTTGCCCTAGCTGATAGAGTTGGCCTAATATTAACTGACAGGATTGGATTTTGAGAATGAGTCACCTCAGTTGGGCCTTTTCTATGGGTTGGTCAGGTAGTCCATACTGAAGCACTTAGACTATGTCGTTTACCTAGTATGGCATCAATTTGGCTCTAAATAGATCTCTTTTGCTAGATAGGGTGAATAGATGTGCATTTGGCAATTCGTGTCCAATGCCCTATCTAGCGGCTTATCCTGTGGGTATGCGAGACATATGATCAGCCATATAGTGCTACTTTTCCTTGTGTACGATGAAGAGAAGTAGAAGGAACCATCGAGCTATGTGTCCTATAGCGTAGGGTTTGTTTACTAGATACAACAAGGCTTGATGGTCAACAAAGAAAATAAAGGGTATAGCCAGAAGATAATGCGGAAATTTCTTTATGCAAACACCATGGAAAACCCCTCTCATTTGGTTGTGGAGTATTTCATTTATGTATCTATGAGTTGTCTGCTAGCAAAGCTCACTGGATAGTCTAGGTTGTGGTCACTAGGTTGGCACAACATAGCTCCCACTGTGAATTTTGAAGCGTCAATATGAACATGAAAGGTTATGTTCCAATTTGGGGATCTTAAGATTGGTGCGGTGGTTAGATCGTTCTTCTATTCCTCGAACTCGTGCTGACATTCCTCAGTCCATTCAAATATTATCGATAGCTTGTACAGGGGTCTATCAACCAATGCATAGTTGAGCACAAACCATCGATAGTACCTTATATGGCCCAGGAAGCATTGAACTCCCTTGTAATCGGTTGGAGGTGGAAGATCGACAATAACCTTGACTTTTGAGAAGTTCTTGGACACCATGTGCCCTAGGATGCATCCATGTTTTACCCAGAACTTGCACTTTAAGGGGTTCAATGAGAGATGATATAGTCTGCATCATTCAAAAACTACTCAAAGTTTTTCTAAGTGTTCCTTCCAGTTGGAGTGAACACATAAGTCATCAATGAAGACCTCTAACTCTTTCCTAAGGATGCCCTTGAATATTGTGCACATGAGCCTCTAAATAGCAGTAGGTTCATTAGTCAACCCAAAGGGCATGACTATGTAGGTGAGGACGGCCCACTTAGTGGCGAAGGCAATCTTGTGCATGTCATCAAGGTGCACTTGTACTTGATTGTATCCTGAGAAGCCATCCAGAAAATTGTAGGCCTCTTTGTGTGCTACTCTCTCAAGTATGTGTTCAATGTATGGCAATGGATAATTGTCCCTTTTGGTAGCAGCATTTACCTTCTTGTAGTTGATGTACACTCTGATCTTGCCATTCTTCTTTAATACAATCACTATGGGTAAGACCCAATGCGTGTGCTCAATCTCATAATGAATCCTGTCCTTAGCACCTTGTCAATTTCATCCTTGAAAATGTGAGCATGCTTGGGATTCATATGGTATGATCATTGCTTGACTGACGTTGCATTGCGGATCATGGGGATATTATGAGTTACGACAATCGGATCTATCCCTTTCAACTCATCGAAGGACCAAGCAAAGACATCCATGTACTCTCACAAGAGAGCAATGAGACTTGCTTCCTCTTCCTCGGTCAAGTCATTGAAGCAAGTATTACAAAAAGCCCACTTGGTCTCGGCCACGTGCATCACGCCAAGGATCAACTCAACACATCATGCCAACATGACATGGCACCATAACACAACTCAACACAACACATCACGGTTTTTCCAACTCAACATGGTACCACAACATGACATGGAGGTCGACACAACACCCTAACATGACAAAAAGGTTGACATGGCACGGTATCACGACACGACACAATGCCAACACATGTCAATAGTCAACCATATTACATCCCCCCAATGGGTAGGGAATCCATCATGTCACTTGACTTTTCTTGGTGCTCACGCAAGGACACACACTTGAAACCCTTCATGGTAGCATAACACCCCACTCACCTCTCACCCCACAAAAATTCTATCCATCCCCCTCACTCTCACTGTATGCACTCATGAGAGCGGATTTTAAAGACCATTTTTGAAGCGAAAAAGAGTCCGAGAGGCTCTAAAGGACCAAATTTTGATGTAAAATGAAATGGTTGTGGATCAATGAGTTGGAGTTTTTCTAAATGGAGTATAATGCCAGGAACCCAATGCAAGTCTCGGTTCGTTGATCAGAGTCCATTTGACTTCCCTATTAATCCTCACAAAGTTTTTTGTTATGAAGTAGCTACATGATCTAGGAGCCAAAAAGTGCATGATCGAGCCTAGGTTTATATATTTCGACGTCACGAAGCCATCCGGTTAGATGGGTCTCAAATCCGAGCTTGTTTGCCCCTCCAAAAGCAAAAATTCCACTTTAGTTACAGTGTGAACACAAAGAGATGAACTATATATTTTAAACATTAAAATATTAAGCTTGATTAAGAGGAAAAAATCCAATTTTGTAGTCATGAGAAGGGAGGGGGCGCAAATTTTTTGCACCCCATTTTTCTTGAGATTTGTGACTCTCCGATACTAGGCATCATCAAGAATTAACTGCATATTCCTGATCTACTCTCTGAGGGCTTCGTTTTGGTCATGAGCACTCTACTTTTCATGGAGGGAATCAAAATTCTGATTTTTAGTCTTTCTCTCTCCTCTCTCATCTCTCCTCTAAGAATCTGATCACACGCAGAGAATCAAGAAGAAAGGGGGATAAAGAATGCTTGTTCACGGATTGCTCCAAGATCAAAAGAATGCTGAGAGGTGATGTCTAGCACTATTGGGGAATTGATGATAGGTCCATGGGCTACCCCAAAACCATTTTTAATAACATGCAACATGCAAATAAGCAGTATGCTCAATTTTTACTCAATAAATTTTCATTGTTTTGATGTTTGATGGCTTTAATGATGTGTCCATGGAAAGAAAATTTTAATGAATCATATTTGAAGTATGTTTGAGAGTTGCACATGATAAAATGTAGAACCCATAGTCGTACATGGTCATAATTAATAATTTAGAATCCGAAATGTGTCTTTTAAAAGGAAAAATGAGGGTTTCTTCCGTTTTGACTCAATAGGCGGGTTATCCCAAACCTGGAGTACTACATGGCTCAGCCCACTAACTCTTGCTCCTGTGTCTACAATTCCCTTTCTTGTGGTGTCTCCTAGAGCTAGGACTAGTAAGACTACATGCATTTCAATGCCTTTCCAAAAAGCATTGGCATGCAAGGACTTGGCTACTAAGTGCAACGTCAAACTGGTATTTGTGTTTCTACATCGTGCTTGTGTAGGTAAGTGGCAATCTACTCCATTGACCCCTCAAATCATTGCTTCAACTCTTTCCATAGCATTGGATGTTGCCTAACCAGATCTCCTAGGCTTAGAGTCACCAGGGTGGTCACTAGCATGGTGAGGAGGTCATTAGCTGCTTGCCTCTCTCCTAACTCTGTGTTTCTTATGACCAATGGCCCTGACTGGTTTGTTGGCCCCTAACGTGTAGGCTCTATTTAAGCGCTCTATTTAAGCAACACTACTTGTGGTAAAAATATGTCCCTCAACTTTGGTCATGGAGGTGAGATTGGTGTGCTTACCCTTGAGAGATCATCGATCTCATCTTCCAATATGGGCTCAGCATCCTTTAGGTGCTTCTAGGCTTCTTTTACCCACTCATTGACCTTTTTGATGGCCTTCACTTGGCGCTTTGGGTTGGGGTAATCCCAACCCTTTCACTCCCCTTCTCGGCCATCTTTGGAGTTGATGTTTTTGCCTCTACATCTGTCATCTTTTTTTCGGTAGTAGAGGCAGTGTCGTGGCACTCTCGGTTTTTAGCATGACCTTTGTGTCACCTTTCTTTCTCCTTCGCCTACTATTTTTCTTTCCAAGTGAGATTGCATCTAAGTTTCTAGGCCCTAGCAATGATACATTGGCTTGCTTTGTCTCCATGTGGGTCATGACATGCAACGAGATGGGCATGGCCTCCTCATCGAGTGTCTTGACACCGAACAACCCCAATGGAATAAATGGCATAATTGCCAAGTTAGGGGATGGATTTTTCCTACTAGGACAATCTACGAAGAGATGAGTGATTCCACACTTAGCGCATCTAAGATTGGCCTTATCACGATTTGCTTGCTCTCTTTCGAGGCAGTGTGAGCACATGTGTCCTGGGTGACTACAAGTCCAACATGAGATTGGTTCTTGGGTCTGCCCTCCCAAGCCTTTGCCTCTAGCTCTACCTAACACCATCGCCAATACAGGTCAGTAATCCATAAGGATTGCATTGCCCTCTTCGTCATATGAGACATTGCCTGCCAAGTTCTTGTAGAGTTCCTCACTTTGTATCCCATTGATGAAGACTATGGAGACTGCTCTTTCGGTGGGTCTCTTACCAATTGGGATCCTCTTAGAGAGATTTTGCATGTGGGTGACGTAATCTTTGATGTCCTCCTTGTCTTTCTACTTGACGTTCATCAACCACACTAAAAGGTTATCAAAGTACTTGGGCTTAGAGAATCTCTTAATGAAGAGGCTCTTCAGGTTGTTAAAGTTAGTTCACTTAGTAGCATCTAGACTCATGTACCAAGTCCTACCCTTATCACCTAAGCATAGACCAAAAGCTTGTGAGCATTGAGTAAGATCAGTGAGGTCGTTGGCCTTGTAGACTTGCTTGCACTGCTCTACAAAGTTGTATGGGTTGCGTTTTGGTTGGTACTTGTCTAACTACTTAGCCATGATAGGAAATCTTGATTGGCTCTCTTAGAGCCCTGGTTAACTCCTAATCCTATAAGCGATGAGGTTGCCAATGCAGTGGTGCTCTGCTCTGTTCTGACAAGTTGTCTAGCAATCACTTCGTAAGAATCTCGCTCAATGTGAGATTGCATTCTAGCACTCTTTCCCTCTCTACATTAGGTCCTATTCTATTTCTGTTTGCTAGGGCTAGCACTCGTTGCATCTCACACATTTCCATACTTTGACGTAAGCTCCTAGCGTGTTGCTCTTGATTATAGGCCGCTATGCTCTATAGGGCCATTCGCTCTAGTCTCCTCTCCTCTTTGAGGTCCTCTATGATTTCCTCGGATGGGCTACCATGGTGGTCCATCTGGCCTGCAGATCGTAATTAGTAACTAGTTGCTGGATTTCCATCGAGAAATCTCTTAGGTCAAACTGCTTGTTGCATCCATGATTAGTGCTTGACTCTGCCATATCCACGATCTCATGCTCCACCAAGTTGTTGATGGGGTTGATAAAGTTGGGTAGATAGACTCCTCCAACGGTGTTGGTCCTTGATGTGTCTAACTCATGTGTCATGTCCCTGCTTGGTCCTATACTTGGGGTTCTTGATTACTCGACTACATTTCAAGGTCTTCTCCTACTGGTGGGTTCGTTCTCATTGTTAAGTTTGAGCTAGTTCCTTGTTATTTACAAACAATCCTCAACTTATACTCACTTGATGTGTGTGCGTGACCTCTTCCATGCATCATGCGAATTCAGGCTTTCAGATTTTCTTAACTGCACTTCAAGTGCTAAAAAATAATGTGGGTACGAATATAAAGTGATAATTACAGCTCTCGCACTCTCGACTACGCACTTGGCCTAATGGGGCTCTAGGCTCGATTCTTGGCCATTCTTGCTAGTGATTAGGGTTTTTGCTACATTTTTCAGCTTATTCTAGGTCAAATTGGGGTCTGTTGTGTTGAGATGGCAAGCTCAACATGTGCGGACATTGATGATGGACTCCTGGCTAGATGAGTCCGCACGTCTACACTTAGCACGTTGGTGGTCATTATGATACTCACATGGCTACTGACTTATCACTTATTATATTTAGTTTGTTGCACCTATCTACAGCTGGCAAAGATATAGCGTTAGTTGATTAGTGTAGTTGGTTATGCACTGTTAGGCTTAGAAGGCCACTTTCCTTTATGTTGTATCTTATCTATACTTTGTGTATATTATATAATGTGTGGAGAAGAAGAAATCAGCAAGAAAACGTTTTGGCCTCCATATCTCTTATTGTGTTCTTGAGTGAGCCTCCTCTTGTGTATATAGTGTGTGTTTGGCGCAGCAGCTCAAGCACATCCCCCATCACATGATTCTTGACATGGTATCAGAGCCATGCCACTAAGAGAAGATGATTTCGAAGGCTGAAGTGAAGGAGAAGAAGCAAGGTTCGAGCAAGCAAGCAACGGGTAAGAAGCTCTCCCATTCTTCCACTCTCTCTCTTGGATAGTGCCTGTGGAGGCACCAAAAGCAGGGTCGAGAAAAAATATCAGATTGCTATGAGATTTGGTGTGCAATAAGAGTACTGAATATTCTGCAGATTAGGCCTTTAGGGCTTTCCCGCAATTATTTTGGGCGTCTGAGGCCATTTCAGGCCCCATTTTAGAGCGGCAAGGTTGCGGATAAAAATTTCAGGGTTCCATCTCTCTTCTTGTGTTCTTGAGTGAGATTCCTCTTGTGTATACAGTGTGTGTTTGGTGCAACAGCTCAAGCACATCCCCCATCACGCGATTCTTGACATGTTGGTTAGCCTAAAGCTCTAAGCATGCCGAGTATCCTAATATGAAAGTCAGCAACACTGTGCCTAGCCATTCGGCTACAATTTCTAGGGTTAGATTCACATGTAAGTGAATTCTCCTATTGCGGGTTGTACTCTTTGTCATCTCGAATGTGCTAAATTTGTCAATTTTGATGTATCAAAATCTGATCCGATTCTGTAAAGTTTGATTTTGCAATGTTTCATTCCAAGATTTGGATGTCGAATTTGATAGGTATCCGATTTTAGTTTGATTTTGAATGGTTTGATTTTTGTGTCTGATTATGGGATATCCGACTTTCAAAATTGGACAAAGTATGTCCAATTGGATAGGTAGGATTGGTTGGTCCAATTTGGGTATGTCTGATTGCCAAAATTAGATAGGGTGGTTTGAGCATTCGATTTCCAAAATGGGATGAGGTCACAAGTCCAAGTGTCCGATCCTCAAGTTCAGACACGTGGTAGTGGTCCAATTGTTGGATATCCAATTCTTGGTATCAGACAGGTGTAGAGTGTTTGAGCATCCGATTCTAGGAATCAAACATTGGTAAAGTGGTCTAATTCCATTGGCCAAGGGGTCGAAATGATGAGAAATCGAATTGACAATTATGAGTAAGCCATCTATCAAGGACTTTCATGATGCAACTATGACCACAAGGCAAAGTTTATATATACCTGGGATGCGCTAACAACACCAGTGGGAGTAAATCGATTCATAGAAAACCCTTGCTATCCAAGCTCTCTCTCTCTCTCTCTCTCTCTCTCAATACCACAAGTGAAAATCAGGTCTCCCTTTGCTTTCTAGGGTCTTAAACCCTTGCTGGACTCAACCTTAATCTCCTCGATCACTCCTCATGTGATTCTAACACCTCTAAGCACTCTTTTTTTCTATTTTTTCCCTGTTTATGCCTAGTTTGGGCCTATTTCACTACAACAACTCTAAAGCTTCCCGCTTCAATTTCTTGGTCCTATTCTACTCTAAATGTAATAAAAATCAAAAGAAAATTACTAAAATGATTTCTCCTACATGCCTAATCATCAAAAAACCAAAATACTTACTTGTTGCAAATATTAAAAACTCAAAACCTCCTATCTATCTCAAGCTCCGATTCAGGAATGAAATCCTTACTTCGTCACTTGATTTGAGGTGTGCAAGTGCTCAAGCTTAAATATTGGAATCAAAATGTAGAGGTGAGCTCACGCTCAATCACCAAGATCCATGAATTGCTTATTGTTCAAGAGTTTCAAGAGAACACTAATAGCTATCTCTCACCTTACCGATGCACATTCAATCCTACTGGGTTGTAGTGAGCTTACCTCAATGCCCAAATGAGTTGCCTCCTCTCTTGATCACACCGGTATCTCCACGATTCGAGATGCAAGCTCAAGCATCCTCAAGCCTCCACCTCCAAACTCCATCCTCCATAGTCGCACATGAGACAAGAGAAGAGAAGAGAAGAGAAGAAGAGAGGAGATGATAGAGAGTTTCACCTCCAAGGTCCCTCACCCTCACACACTCACTCCCTTACACTCACACTCCCTATCTCAAGCACACACAAGAAAGCGTAAGAAGGAGAAGGGAAGAAAAGAAGAAGATGAGTCCACTTTGCCACACACCAAAGAATGAGCTTCTCTATTCACTTTTTGGCTTTTATACATGCCCTAAATCCCTTGGGTACCCATCCCCTTTTTTACATGATTGGCCATTGTGGCAAGGTCCTCTTTTCCCATTCTCTTCTATTTTTTCTATCTCTTTATCTATGCCCATTTACCTTTTATGATCTACACAGGAGGGAGCACGGTGCTCTTTGACAAAATTTTTAAGGGTGCCTTGCATTTGAAAATGTGCCTTTGCCTTTGAGTTAGCTTTTGAGGACACCCTTGTGCTTTCAACTGTTTCCCTTCCTGCTTCTTCCACTCTGGTGATCAATCTCCTTTTGGGCCACCTCTTTCAGCTTCCAACTTGCACTTTTCCATCTTTTTCAATTTTTCTTATGTTGGGATTAATAAGCTATCTAAGCAAGATGCATCCTGATGAGAAAAGAGCATGTTCACATGAAAACATAGCAAAAATCAAGTAAGAAAATACCCACAAACACACAAAAATAAACAACAGTTAATCCGTGCATCAGATACACAGGTTGTAAAAAGAAAAATTTAATAAATGAAGGGAAAGATCACGATTATCATGTCAAATTGTAGTTCCGACACAAGAAAAGAACGTTTGCATGGAAATATATTCAATTCAGAAACAAATCTTAAAAAATTAATAATTGAGAAACCATTTCTTGAAAAAGAAAAGATGACAGGTTCAAAGGGGGAATAGGGTTGTAAGGTCAGATTTCACTGTCGATGAACATAGAGTGCGTTCACATAAAAGAGTAGCAAAATGGAGAAAAAAGACTAAAGAAGCTAGGAAAGACCCCATGAATTGGATAGAATAGGATGGTTGCGTAAGGAAGGGACCTTAACACTGCATAAATAAAACATGATATTATTTAAGAATGAGATAACATTGTGTTAATGAATATATGTAAACAAGACACATAGGGATGCGTCTCCACTCTTAACACCTTACATAACATACCGATTTCTCTAATGAGTAGGGGCCTAACACATGACCATGACTCGTACCCTTGCATCTCCACACTTAAGATATGGCATGCATAAAAATAAACGCAATTATAGGTAGGGTTAGAAACACTTGGCCTAGTCAGTGGGTCGATGTGGACTATCATCGACACATTAGAAGTTGGAGTCGTCTCTACAGGAGGTACCATGGCTTGCCACAGAAAATGTCAGGCATGGCAAGGATCATGTAGCAACACCCAAGGAGGTGGCATCGTTGATGAAGAACCATTAAGTATTGGTGGCACAAGGAATATCACACTCAACTCAACATGCGCTCGTGTGAGAATGGTAGATCAATCACTTGCCTCTCAGTTTACATCACTCAGAGGGAAAGGAAGGAGAACCCATATTGCGCACTCGACTGAGAAATTGACAAGGAGAATGATGCAGAGGAAATATGCTAGTGTACACAATTGATGGTGTATCAGTGCATCTCAACCCATCTAGCATATGTGTGAGAAGGCAGGTCAAGGGGCCTTGCAGTAGTGCAAGCACAGAAAAAAGTGACATGTTTAGTGGTGATAGTAGGGGCATGTCATGTGTATGCATAGGGACACAAAAACGTACCTGGTGCCAATGTTGTAACTTCCCTCACTCCTCACCTCTCAGAGTTGGTTAAAGGAAAAATTAGTCACACTTAGGCCCTCTGTGTTTCATGCTCCATTGATAAATACATGAGGGTAACCCCATACTCATATCCCCATCCAGTTAGGATGAAATTGCGGGTTTGTCGACGATGAATAATGGCCTTGTCTTGTCGATGATGTCAACTAGTGTCTGCTGATGAAGAGGCATATCTAGGCAGTTAGCCAATAGATCAATTACTTGATTTATCTGTAGAAGAAATTGTTTATTGTGGGGCTTAAACACACTAAAAGAAGAGCAACACACAACACACCAAGGGAGGTTGCTTTAAGAACTACATCATTGGAAATTTCTACTTAGAAGTCAGTTGTTCTGGACCGTGGGATATTGCCACCTTTTCCTAGAATGAGGCTTGCTATGATAGTGAATTTCTTCCTTTTCTCTCATAAAAAGTATTATTATTATTTTATTTTTAGTTTTTTTTCTGTACCCTACTCTCGAGGGTGTTTCCACCTTTTCTTGAAGAGTAGATCGGTATGATAGGGACCAAAGTCATTTTCTCTCATAACCTATTTTTCTTCTCTTTTCTCTTTTTTTCTTTTTTTAAAAATGGCGAAATACCGTAGATCAGACCCAACCTCGTCAATTTTTTATTATTAAATAGGAGGGTAAGTGAACAAAGGCAAGAGGTGGAGGTGAGGGGCTAATAGAATGGTGCCACCTTGTCATAGGATGAGAATGATGGACATCTATAACAACATGAGAAGTAGTAAGGAGTAACGCCTTAGAAGGAGAGGGACTATCGGATGTGATTGGTAGGATTCCTAGGGAGGGTAATATTTCTTTAAGCGATAACCATTAATCAAGAAGGGATCATCAAAGGCATCAACGGCTTTAACTTGGATAGAGCCATTAGGGTTGATAGTGAGTACTTTGCAAGGGCCTATCTAACCTTATTAGAGATTCCTTGGAAACTTTC
Source organism: Lygodium microphyllum (assembly GCF_053477565.2). Taxonomy (NCBI): domain Eukaryota; kingdom Viridiplantae; phylum Streptophyta; class Polypodiopsida; order Schizaeales; family Lygodiaceae; genus Lygodium; species Lygodium microphyllum. The sequence goes on from NC_141162.1 coordinate 65,426,770, forward strand.
CAAAGTACGAATCATAGACGAGGACTAGGTCACCTTCATTGAATTCTTTATGCTTTATGAGACTATCATGGTTAGCCTTCCATCAAGTTTGTGTGGCTTCCATACACTGTAAATCCATTCATTGTATTTTATCCAAATATTCCAAGTGTAGAATGCAATGTTGCAGTGACTCACTATCTCCCGAGTGTTCTATGATGGGCACATACAAAGAGGATAGTTCTCACTCATTAGGAAAGATGGCTTTTATGATGTATACCAACAAGAAAGGTGTATGTCCTATAGCAACCTTATATAAGAGGTCATGTATGCCCAAAGGACCTCTGTAAGTTGATCCTCTCAATCACAACGATGTGCAGTAATTGTCCTCATCAGGATTGAGCAAAGGATGCAATTGGTAACTTTGACTTGGCCCTTGGCTCTGGGGTAGTAGGGTGTAGACTTACAATGGGAAGATCTTGTAAAGCTCTATCACCTCTTCCATAATGTTATTTAGAAAGTGAGTGCCTTGGTCATTGACCAGCTCTAAGGGACTACCAAAGTGAGTGATGATATCCTTGTATAAAAACAATGCTATGTTGTTGCCATTATCTTGTTTGAGAACTTTGTCTTCACATCACTTCATCACATAGTCCATACATACCAAGATGTACCAGTTCTACTTCCTTCTAGTTAGCAGATTGCTGGAGCCCACGAAATTGATGCTCCACTTCTCGGATAACTCTAGGGGAATTATGGGTTGTAGTGGCATAGCATTATATTTGGTAGGCTTTTCCATCCACAAACAAGCATCACAAAATTTGTAGTAGTCATAGATATTTTTATGTAGTGTGGGCCACCAATAACCTCTAAGGAGGGACTTTTTGACTATTGCTGCTCCCGCAAAGTGTCTGCTCTATAGGACTTGTCATAGTATACTTTTAGCAAGATCCCAATCTCATCTTCGCATCACTTCATCTTTGTTTCTCTTGCACAAAGCATCCCCTAGCATACCATGGTATTACTATTTCAACTAAAAATAAGAAAGCTTCAAGGAGGTCCAAATCCTGCTCCTCTACTTTAGTTTGAGGGATCCACGAAAAATGATTAGCCAAAACATGGGAGCGACCAGGATTGATAACCACTTCAAAGTAAAATTTCTAGAACAAAAGAAGCCATCACATCATTCTGCCCTTAGCATCTGCCTTATTCATCAAGAAAGGACAATGCCTCATGGTCCATATAAAACTTAAAGTGCATCGCAACAAGTTGTGTCAGAACTTCTCTAAGGAAAACACTATTGTGAGGCATTTCCAACTCCATCACTATGTAGTTTTTTTCTCGATCGGTGACTTTTTAGCTTGCATAGTAGATGGGTTGATCTAGCTTTAAGGAGTCTTTTGACATAAGACTGCACCTAATCCTTTTACAAATGTATCAGTATGCACATGGAATTCCTTTGTCCAATCAAGAGGTTGCAAGGTGGGTATTTCAATCAAACAATGTTTTAGAGTGTTGAAAGCTTCTTCATAAACAATGGTCCAAGTAAACTATGCATCTTTCCTCAAGATCTTATGCAAGGGGGCTACCTTTGTTGCAAAATATGTGATGAACCGGCTATAGTAGTCCACATGGCCAATAAATACTCTCAACTATTTGAGATTGGTTGGTGCAGTTAGAGCTGCAAATTTCTCAATCTTGGTAGGATCTATTGCTATCCCTTGTGTAAAGATAATGTGGCCCGAAAGAACTCTGGATGAGACTTCGAAGATACATTTGTTGGGGTTGAGCAAGTTGCCATACTCCCGACATCTATCAAAGCACTGCTCCAAGTGTCCCGAATGCTCATGGATGAGGCTATAGATACAGAAGCCATCCAGGTATGCCTTGGTAAAATCATGCAAGTGATTTTGAAATGTGGCATCATCACTCTTTGAAAGGTAGAAGGGGCATTACTACAAAGCCCAAACACCATCACTCTGTAAGCATAGATTTCCCGTTCGATTGTGAAGGTTGTTTAGGATTGATCTTCCTTTACTATCTGAACTTGGTTGTACCCACTGAATCTATCCAGTAGGGAATAGAGCTCATGTTCTGCCACTGTGTCTAACAGTTGGTGTGTGAAAGGAATAGAAAAATGATCATTCTTCGTCTTGGAATTCAGCTTGCGGAAGTCCACACATATTCGCAACTTTCCATCCTTCTTGGGTACTATAACGATGGGCAAAATCCATTCACTATTGGCCATTGAATAGATAAACTTAGCTTGAAAGAGCTTCAGCAATTCTACTTTCACTAGGACTAAGTAATTTGGATTCATGTGCCTATGCCTTTACCTCATAGTTTTGGCATTAAGCTCTAGGTCAATGTGATGTTGACACATCTAATATCAATCCCCTTTAGATCATTATAAAACCATGCAAACATATCCAAGTTCTCCTTTAGTAAGTAATGCAAGTCTATTAGCTCCTCTTTTGGAAGAGTGGTACCCACCTCCAAATGACGTTTAGTACCATCTGTATGCACAAAAGTTCATTGCTTTTCCCCTTCTACTTCGCAAATGAAGGTCCCATGAATTGTTTCTGGGTATAGATCTGACTCCTTCAAGGGAGTGGCCTCCTCATCTGATGCTCCACAAGAAGCGACTTTTTCTTTCCACAGGGACTCAGCTAGCTCCTGGGATGCTAGAATGGGATAGCATAGTCATGTAGGTCATGATGTGTAGCTCCTATGGGATGGCACTCCTAGGCTTGCTATTGGTGAGATCAAGGTAAGTGAGGCTTTCTAGTCTAGACTAGAAGGCCAGGAAAATAGTGTGGCATAATGTCTATATAGAATGAGATTAAAAAGGCAAAGTAAATAAAGAACAAATAAGATGGGAGGGGCTTAATGAATCTTTGTATAACCTCTAGCCATATTCGTGCCATGGCCAGCACTATCCTCAAACCATCCTAACAAATGTGAATTTGGTGTTATCTAGCATGCCAACTTGCCACAATTTTCAGGCTTAGCCAACTTTCTTGAATGAATGTCATCTAGCTGATTGTGCCACTAGCATTAATTAACCCAATGTGGTTGTGGACAAGGGCCAAAATGCAAGTAATTGATTCATAAGCATGAAACCACTGAAGGGATGCTGCTTGTGAAGAGGTTTCTTGTGAGGAGAGTGAGCCACTCTAAGCCACAGTTTGCCAAGGCAAGCAAATTTGTGTCATTAAGAAGATGAGAATCAGCAACAACTGTTGGCTTATTGGTATAGGTCTTCCCCCTCAATGAGATTGGTCTACTCTTGCAAATAAGGCAAAACAATTAGTGGCTTTGCTGCTCACAAAATTATGATATCTAATGTGATAAGGTAAAATTGACCAAGGGTCCCGGAAAACTCATTGTTTGCAAGCAATAACTTCTTGAGGGAATGACCACAGAGGGTGAGAAGGATGCTTCATGTGGTATAGGACAAAGAGTAGCATTTCCTTCAATCCAACAAGAGAGAAGAGAGTAGCTCCCATCAACCCGAGAAAGACATCTCTTCAGTCAAAAGTAACATGATAAGACATCAATGAAGGAGCTTCCTTTAGTGTCCAAATACACTTACTGAGAAAGTTTTGATTTTAGCTATGTCTAACAATGTCCAATTGATTCCTAGTGTTCAATCACTGCTGGAGATTATTGGATCAAGATTAATGCACGCTGCCTTCAACCCAAACCGAAAGCTTCTTTGCAACTAGTATTGATATACCTTAATTCAATCAATACCTACAACCCTTTCAATTCATTTCAACATTCCTACTCTTAAAATCTACACTTGTACCATAACAGGTGCAACTACCACACCATCAATCGATTGAAACTCTAATATAATCTCTTTTGACCTTGTTGGAGAAGGAGACTCTATCTTATACTAGCATTCTCTTCGGATCTCTGATCATCTAGAGGTTTATATCCCTATTCTGTAAGGACTTGGTATAATTAATTATATCGTTCCTACTTTTGCCAAAAAACATATCTTCAGTTATTCACGCATGATATATATCATGATCAATATTAGAGTCTCTCAAATTATTCACCTGTTTGACTAACTTCACCATTGCAACAAATTAACATATTTAACTATTTGATCTAATTTCACTATTATCTTCTTAAAGTGTTTAAAAACCTCTACAAAAAATGTCAAACAATACTAAATCCAATCTCAATTTTCCAATTTGCAAGGTTCACGGTGGCAATTCAAGCTAGATGCTCGAATACAACTATGTGCAAGATTACAAGAACACGAGATTTCTTGGGTATATAAAGAAAACTATTTGGTCTAAAGCTAAAAATATAAGCACTATTCGACCGTTTCTTCAAAAGGTGATGTGTGACCTATCGGTACGCTCGAATGTTGTGGCCAACATAAAAAATGCTTAATGTAAAATGCAAAGTAGCTCACGCATGCATGCCTGCTAAGTACTTCCTTATCCCAACATGATTATTTTTCACTTTATTTTTCCCATGACAAACAAATAGAACTGATTGCCTTTTGGGACCTTGGTACGAGGGATGGCCATTTGACATTATCTCAAAGCCTGAAGCTATACCCTCGAGAACTTATCACAAACGATAATGTCCTTCCTTTCAATGCCTAACACAAACTTTGTTTGCTTCCTTCCCACGGGCCTCATGCATCAATTACAAATTTTCTGTCAACGGCGCTTTTTGCATTTAAGTACATGTACATTTGATTTTTACACGTCTCTTTATAGTACATGTTTGATTGATGTACTTCTATTTTCTTTATATTGCATCTAATGAAAGGAATAGTACGAATTTTCCCCGACATAACGCTAGCTAATGACAAGTTGGGGGCTTATATCATGCTTTGAAGTTTGAGGGGTTGAAGGGGCCTACACAAAAAGATAGTAGGCGTAGCCAACAATCGTACCACATTTGGCAAGCAGTACTCGTTGCAATTATTAGTGTAGCACGCACGGAGTTCACAAGTTGGGCAACGAGTCCCGGGTGGCAGGGACCCAAAAGTTTTCGCAGTCGGTAGCCTACCCACAACAAGCATCAAATCTCGAGAGCGGGTCTCGGACAGCATATAACTTGTAAGGATGGATTGCAGGCTGCAGTTTCCTATGATATACTAGTTTCCTATGATATACTTTCTCCACCAATTGCAGGCCACAGCAGCCAACTTCCTACGATAAAATATGGAGGCTCTTGTGGAGAACGGCGGGGTGAAGCGCCGACCCCATGCGCTGGTCATAGCGAGCCCAGCGCAAGGCCACATCGGCCCCATGATGCAGCTCTCGGTGGAGCTGGCGTCGGAGGGCTTCACGGTGACGTTCGTCCACACGCAGCATAACGCGGCGCGCCTGCGGGAGACGGAGGCTGCCCTGCGGGACCGGCTCGGCCTGGACATCCGGCTGGCGGAGCTGGTGGACGACAGGCCCGACGGCAGCACCAGCGGCCACGACAGTATCGTTCAGCTGGCTGTGTCCTTCTTCAAGCTGGGCCCCGCCCTCGAGAGCCTCGTCGAGAGCCGCCTCCTGCAGGGCGAACCTCCCGTGTCCGTTATGATCTCCGACTTCTACCTCTACTTCACGCAGGACGTGGCCACCAAATTCGGCCTCCCGAGACTCGCCTTCTGGACCGGCTCCGCGGGCACCCTCGCCTCCATGATGGCCGTCAAGCAAGGCTTTCGTCCCCCTCAAGGTATATAGTTTTGCTCGGCAATCTCATGTTGAGCTACCGACCTACCTATCACAAAAATCTTGTTTTTTAAGTATGCTGTTATGCGTTTTCCATGCAAACTCAAAGCTCTTGAAAAAAGAGTTTGGAAGAGCAAAAGGCAATCAACTCTATCTTTCTCATAGAATTCCCAGCTTCCTTACTAAACACGTTAGCCTGTTTAGCCATAACAATAGGCAGACCTTTCAACACGATATTCATTCCTGCACTCCCAAATCTGTATAAGTATAGATGACCTTATTACAATCTTGAACTCGATAAAAACTGAAAAGATATTGCCCATGCCACCTAATTATAAAGCTTGTCTCCAAATCCCGTTGTGTGACCGGGCACTGCCGGCTTAAGCCATTCCTTTGCCTTTTTCCCAAAGGCAAGCAACCATTTCACAGCCCTATGATACATGGGACAGGTCCCATCTTTCGGGTGACCACACAGGCATGTCGTTTAGACTTGAGTTCAACTCAACAGCCTAGCTTGAATAGAGCAATCTTCCAAGAGGAGGCTGAACCTTGTAAATTCATGTGTGGCTTTCCAAATCTTTTACTGGGCAATCTTCTTGAGAGCCTCGCTCAGTTGCTCGCATTCGTCTACTAAAATTACATTCATGTACAACATGCCAATGTGTAGTGCTGGCGATATGTGTACTGGTGTCACGTGTGGTATGCTTGTGTGTTCGGGTAGAGAGGTGCTTGTTTTTCACTTTCTAGGAATTTGTTGTAACGTGTATAAATCTAATGATTAGCTCGTATATATCTGTGCTTTGGACTGTAACTGGCGTCTTCTATTGTGCTACATATCTGTTGCATTCCGTGCCAAAATCATGTACATCTTTCTGATGTTCTTTTAAACACTTAACTGACGACGGGATCATGTGCCCAATGCTGTGCCAAACGTCGCAAGCATGAGCGACGGTGACGATAGCAAAGACACGTTAACCAGTGAAGGGAGCGACGTGCTTGACGTTACACCCAGCACTCGCAATTCGAGGATGAGCTGTGACGATACTAACTTACACGAGTTTTATTTCGCAGAAGCGTCGGAAGAGAGGCCGAAGAAGCTCGTCGACTGGATACCGGGCGTGCCACCACTCAGGCCGGACGAATTGAACACCTTCCTGCAGTGCATGGACCCTACAGACTTCCTGTTCAACATCCTCATTCAGCCCTGCCAGCGCATCCATGAGACCACCTGGCTGGCCATCAACACCTTCGACGACCTGGAGGCCGCCTCGTTGGATGCCATCCGCTCCAAGGAGAGGCTCGACACGTGGACGGTGGGGCCCTTGCTGCCAGCATCCTTCTTCGAGGAGGCCGGGATGGACGAGGCCTATCCGAGGGCGTCGCTGTGGCCAGAGGAGCATGCGTGTATTCAGTGGCTGGACCAGCAAGCGGACGGCTCGGTGCTTTACGCGTCGTTCGGGAGCATCGCGGTCCTGACAGCTCAGCAGTTTGCTGAGCTGGCACTGGGGCTGGAGGCGGCGGGGCAGCCGCTGCTGTGGGTGATAAGGCCGGACCTGATGTACGGCAAGGATGCCATCTTCCCTGAGGGCTACCTGGAGAGGGTGCAGAAGAAGGCTTGCTTCGTGGCTTGGGCACCGCAGCTGCGTGTGCTGGCCCACAGGGCGGTGGGCGGCTTCCTCACGCACTGCGGCTGGAACTCCACTCTGGAGAGCATCGCGGCCGGGGTGCCCATGCTGGGCTGGCCCTACTTCGCCGATCAGATGCTCAACAACCGCTGCTGCGTCGACAAATGGAAGATTGGGCTGGACTTCGAACCTGCGCCAGCCGGCGGCGTCATCCCGAGAGAGGAAATCGAAGGCAAGGTCCGAACCCTCATGCAAGGCCACTCTTCCCAGCTACTCAAGGCATCCGTCGCCAAGTGGAAACAGGCCGCCCGCGTTGCTGTCGCGCCCAACGGCTCCTCTAGCCGCAACTGGACGGCGCTTCTCAAGGCCCTATCCCAACAATCTGGATTTTCCCGTACATCTTTTTAAGCCCTCGGCTGCCTTAATATTTGAGAGCGGAAACTTGAACATACAAGTCCTGTTGGGTAGAACTCTTTATACTCTTCTTTAGAAAGATAGGATACTGTCAATCTTTTGAGATGGTTCTACAATTTCTTACATCAAGAGTTGAATACTTGACAAATGTACCTCATGAAAGTCTTCATATATGCTAATCGAAACGACAATTTGCCAATCAATCAATGTGCACATAACTTGGTGAAAGGTTATATTTTGTATTTTATGGCAGATATCATTTCAAGCAATCTCTGTGACAATCACTAATCAACTCAAGTTTAAATGTGAAAATGTAGTGTATGCTTGGCTTCTCAAATGCCCTTTCTCCTTGATAGATTGCAACCATGCTAGGCCATAACAATTTCCATTTAGAGTTTCTTGTAGGATTGCCTATAACATTATGTGTATTTTTTATTAGAGGTATTGAATTACTTCAAATTGCCAGCTAAAGTATAGTACGATGTCCACTAGTTCTAGTATTCCTATCCTCTTTTTTCATAATTTAGCTTTTTTATAAATTCTGGTAATTCTTTGTGTGTGCGAGAAAAATTTTGTCTTCAAAAATTTAATTTGAGGTACACAAATATAAGGATGAGTATACATATATCATATGAGTAAAAATGTCATAAATATGTAGTAAATATGTCCAACATTAATTTCCACTACAAGATATAGACCTTATACCGATGTTTAAAGCAACGAAAATACAAACAACAAAATTTGCCCCTGTCGTCGCAAAAAGCGTCGTTATTAACGACGCCATAGAAACGTCGCTATGAGCGTCGCTATTGGCGTCGCCATTGGCATCGCTATCAGCATCGCATTTGCGACGCTGATAGCGACCACTACAACAAAAAGGCCTCATACACGCACATTTAGACGCGATTTTTGAATATAGAGAAAAACTTACGGGTGCGTCTATCCGCCCGTCTATTTGAGTGTCTATCATTCCGCATCTATAATCGCATGTATCGACGAATTTACACACACAAATAGATGCGCAATAGACGCACATATACACGCGCACATAGACACGCTTCTAGACGCGCTTTTACAAGCACTGATAGACGCGAACGGAAAACAAAAAATATCATTTTTTTAAAGGATATTTAATTTTCTTTTTTAATTTGAATTATGCAGCGCATGTATAAGTGCGTGTAGTCTGCATTATAGACGCGCGAATAAACGTGAATTACCTGGAATTTAGACGCGCTGATAGACGCGCAAAACAGAACTGGAAAAAAAAAACCAGAGAGCATCTGGTTTTTTTTTTCCCCCTCCCATACATCAGATTGTGTATTTGGGAAAAAGACAATGTATCTTACGGGCACGAGAATTGAAAGTAAAAGTCCATGTATTCATTATATATCAAAGCATTTACAAGGGAAGTTTTGAGTGCTTGTGACCTAAAGCATGGCCGCAAGCAATAGGCTCAAAGAGATATCATACATATACAAGAAAAGAAGGCCTCATGAGGAGGTATAGTGCTCCTCTACGAATCTGAAGAGGAAATATCCTCGCTAGTACCACCATGGCTACTAGCGTCGCTATCCCCCTCCTCGCTGTGCTCCACATCCGGGTTCGCCTACACACACAAAAGATCAGGGTTGCTTACATAGACAAGGTGGAGAAAAAGTTATAATTAGTTATACTTCTAATAGAAAAGTAAGAAAAACATACCTCCTCTGGCTGTCGAATCCTCATGGCCCAGTTGTATTGGTCCTCAGTGATGAGACCCTCCTCATAAAAGTGAAGCCATGTCGCTGCGCGGTTATGGCCTTGATGGTAACCTACCTCTCTAGGGGTAGGTGTCCTACCAACGATGGTAGTCTGCAAAACATTTAGAGATATACAAACAATTAGACGTCACAATATATTAGACTAAAATATATAAAGAATTTAAAGAAATATAAATTAAAAAAACTAGAAATCAAAATATACTTACAAACTCTACCTCCCACGACTCTCTGCCGCCCGATCCATAATGCGACGATATTCCCATTGTTTCCATTTGTATCTGTCGCGCCTCTGCGTGCTGACGACTCTTCACTTTCTCAGCTGCTTTCTTCTTGGCTTTCTTCCACTCTACGCGATGGCACATAGGTGGTTGGCTGTAGGCTCTACGCCTCTCCTCCAGTCTTCGTAGTGAGTCCTTGGCCCGTATCATGAGGTGGGATCTTTTGTTGTGAAGCATATCCCTCACTTTTGTACGTCCCCAATCATCCGAGAATCGCTGACCCTCAGGATTTGGGTACCTCCTATGGACTGCTCTCAACACCTCCTGCCACAAGCCGCTTTTTTGATTTTTGAAGGCAATGAAACAATCTTTATACGTCGCATGCACGACGCTCCTCATGTACGCCATTACATCCCTTCCCTCATTTTCATGAAAGATGCCATCGGCATCTGTAACTCTATAGTAATGGCATACAACCTCCTCTACATGATCTACTGGTGAGGGTGATCGCTCGCCACCTCCTAGGCAACCCCCACACAACCCTCGTCCTCCCCCTCGACTCTCCCTCCTCCCTCTCTGTCGACTGCCCTCTGCCTTGCTGGACGCATGAGCTTCTGCAAATGCACGTGCTTCTGCAGATGCTTGTGCTTCAGCCAATGCACGTGGAGCGCGTGGAGTACCTGCAAATGGAGTACCTGCATATGGAGTACCTGTATGTGGAGTACCTGCATGTGGAGTCTAGGAAGTAGTGCCAGGCAAAGACGCCAGAGGCGTCCCAGACATGGCATTGAACACCTCGTCCGCTGTGGGAGAGCGGCCAAGGTGTCTGGTCATCTCTCCCACGAAGTCTTCCCTACTAGGAAAACCTCCAAAAAATGCATTGACCCCCCTGCCAAAGGAGGCCAATGTATCATTTATGCGATCCACATCTAGGTCATTGCTAGATGAACCAGGATACGACATCTGCAAAAAAAACATAGGAAAAAGACAAATTTGTTTGCATACAAAAAATATAGGAGGATATTGTGTAGTACAAGCAACTCATGGATGAGGGGTGGAGGTGACTATCCATAGACTAGAGGGCACATTGAGGCCTATATGCCTAGGTAAGGGCTCTAATTCACGAGATCCACATGTAGAACACACAAGTTTCAATCTCACTTTATGTAAAAAATATAATGTTTGTATAAATGTGTATAAAAGTATACCATTTCCTAATTTGTCACTTTTAGATCTAACTAGACTTCTATTTAGGAGTTAATCAATACTACGCAACAAGATTCTGCTCTAGGTGATGTCACACAATAGGACCTTGCTCAAAAGTATTTATTATTGATTGTATCCTTATAAACTTGAATATAGGAGAATTTATAAAAGACTATGACTAGGGTATCCTAAATTGTAGCATAGCTTTCCTATTGCATACAAAAACACTACATTGCAGTTTTTAAGCCTTTGACATAACATTGCTGTTCATCCTCTATCCAGCGCGTCTATTTGCGCATCTAACGTGCAGCACAGACGCGCTGCCAGACGCACATCCCAGGTCAATGCGTGTCTACAATCGCGTGTAGACCGCAGGTCAACCTTCTGTGCAGTGCATGTATCATCGCGTGTACATTGCAGAGCACACGCGCCAGCACACGCGCTCTAAGACGCGCTCTCAGACACTCTGAGAGGAGACATTTTTGCGCGTCTATGTCCGCATCTACACTGAGATGTAGACACGCTAGCAGACGCGCTGGGTCGACCGATTTTAGGCCGACGAGACAGCCATTGACGATTTACATAATACAATACATAATGGAATCACAAATCCTAAATACACAGACAGAGCAGAGAGAGGAAGAGAGAAACAAAGAGAGAGAGAGAGAGAGAGAGAGAGAGACTCACCTTGGGTGTTTGGTGTGGCGGGTGGTGGCGCTTCTTCTTCTCCTTCTTCCTCTCCTTGGTAAGTTACCCTCCCTTGATGCTTGTTTGCTTGCTTGCTGCCTCTTCTTGTTCTCCTCTTTCTTGTTCTCTCTTTCTTCCTCTCCTTGGCTTTCCTTTTTCCCTTCTTGTGTATTTGAAATGAAAGAAGAGGTGAGTCATGAGGAGGTGAGGCATGAAGAGACTAGGTGAGGCATGAAGAGACTGCATGTCGGCTAAACTCAAGCTTCAGAATCGCAAAAAATGCAGGAAAGGAAAGGCGCAGTTTGAAAAGAAATGATTTAAGTATGGTTTGAATTTTGACGTGTGCATCTATTTCGCGTGTATATGTGCGTCTATTGTTCAGATAGACGCAAATATAGACGCGAAAATAGACGTGTAAGTAGACGCTGTCGTGTTGCTGCACATCTGAGCCGTGAACACCTCCATTTTTGTTGTGCATTTGTGTTAATTTCTGCGTGTGATTTATTGTTTGTGTGATGCATTTTAGTAATCCGCAGCCAATGTATATATTTCCTGCACATTGGATCCAAGAAATCATTAGGAATGGACTCCTAAATCTTCTGCTCTTGTAAACAGGGCTATTTTTATTGTGTGCGTGAGGCAAGAGCTGAGGCAAAGGTCATGGTGTATGCAAGCTCATTGACACTGTAAGAGAGGGCTGGGTTGTATTGGTGATTTATCATGGTGATGCATCTCTATTATTGTTTTAGGAGGCTATGTTCCTGGTACTGCCCTCTGCACAGTCCCAAGCAAGTCTAAGCTATGAGAATTCTCTGGACTGAGATATGTGGAATAATTGGATGATATGTATTGTCATCACCCTAATTTTTACTAATACCTAAAGACGTGTGAAGCACATGATCTCTAAGTGATCCAAAAGGCAAGAAGTTCTAAGGAAAGAAAAAGCTAAGAAAAGAGAGAGAGGTATATTTTTGAAAAAGGTAAAGTGGCGGGCTGCGCCTGAATTGGAAGAGGGGCCCTTCCTTTTCGCTTTCTGAGGAGATGAGGGAGCGATGCTGATTACTGGGAATGCAGATGAGCTGAAATCGTGGGGGGGAAAAAGGAAGTTTTTTTTTAGAAAAAGACGAGAGTACACGATGAGGAGGAAGGGTGAAACAGACACACAGATTTTTTTCTGTTTTCCTGGTTCGGGAGGAGTTGAAGGCGACAAGCATTCAGGGGATGAAATGTCGATAGAGTGAAAAGTCCGCAGTATGTTGCTGAATTAAAGACTATCTGTTGATCCAGAGCAAGAACATGTCGAATAGCTCCTGGTGCAATCAATGAAGTGCTTCAGACTACTGCCGACAGAGAGGATTTGATCCCTTTCGTGCTCCAAAAGCTCAACCAGACTCTGGAAATACAAGTCTTGTCATCAGATGACAGGGAGAAAACGGCGGACCAGAGGGGAGAGGAAACAACGGAAACGCTGGATTGGATTGGAAAGGGGAAGAGCTGAAATCGTTAAGGGAAGCTGTGTGAAGGCTCGGGTGTGTCAATGAACTGATGTTTCTGTTGCGGAAACGACTGCATAGGCGTGCAGGGAGCAACATCAAGTGTAGTTTCACTGCCCTTCACTTGGTCAGCAAACATTCCATAAACTTGATCTGAGTTCGGGCATGGCATGGAACCAATCTGCTGAGGAGCTACCTTCCGCCAAAGGTGCATACACCACTTCTTTATAACAGCCATATTCACACCCACAGACGGTCACCTCCATTACATCCAGAAGCTCTGGTCTGATTGAATCTGAAGTTCAAACAGAGAGATCAACACTCCATAAAGAGAACCTCTTGTCTCTTGCATTATCAAAGCACGAGAAGAGGCTGCAAGTGACAGAACAGTCAAGCCCTGTTTTGTCTTTCGCTCACTACTCTGGATCTCAAACCTCCATCGATTGTGATATATTAATCCACAAGTAGAGCTCCGCTAAACTCCTTGGGTGGTTATGGGAGTGTGTTCGGATTAGCGAAATTGGAGCCAACGAGCTCTATAATATGAGCCGCAAGAAGGGAGACAAGGGGTTGGAAGGAGAAGACGGTTGTGGTGGCCTCTTCCGTCCCTTCTGTAATCCTGTAGGTCTGCACCTTTCGAATCATTGTATTCATGGCCGTGTAGACGGTGTTGACTTTGCTGACTTATGTCATAGCTAATATACAGAAATAGTCCTGAATGACCCAGCAGCTCTTCCGCTGGTTGCGTCGTCAGAGGGAATTGCCATCTCCGTGACAGCGTCATACCCAGGAAACAACCCCCTGGCATGTACATCTTACCTCCTCCGGTATCGTGACAGAAGAAAAGGTCTGATTTACAGGAGTTGTGGGTACTGTCAGGTAGAATGACAGTAGAGCCAGAGCAATTGGCAAGGTGGTATGTTTTGGGTGCAGGAATCAGATTTTACTTCTAGGATCTTACTTGTATGTCAATCTGGACTACGGAACTTCAGCCTTCATTAATACTCCTAGCTCTTATAATGGTTATGGATATGGTTCTAGATGCATTCTTTGCAAAAATCTCTTCACAAACAGGAAACTGAATATGTTCAGATTTTTCTGAAAATGAGCTTCATGTAACTCATTTTGACATGAAATATAGTGTACTTTGGCATCAACAATTCAATTTGAATTCTTCTTGTTAGCCTCTTCCATTGCTGTGCCCTGAACCCCGTGTTCTGCAGCTCTTGCACGATCTCTTTGACATTTCTGGTGAACCCGACGTGAAAGTGCTGCGTCATCAGCAAGATGGGAGACTTGCAAGAAGAGATGACAGATGATAATGTCATGAAGAACCTGTTTCAGTCATTTACCATGTATATGCAGCAGCAAGTTCATGCAAAACGAGACAGTGATGCTATGGATGCTTTGAAAGCTGTCCAACAGGAGATGAAGCAGTTTAATGGCCAGCAAGTGTCAACTTACCTGCATTTGTATGAAGAAAAGATGAAGTTTTTTGGGGTTTCTCAAGATGTTTGGAGCCGCTACTTCTTGCGGATCGTGGTGCGTGCTCTTGAAGGTCGAATTGCAGAAATTCAAGAAGCACATACAGGTTGGGCTGAATTTAAAAAGGCATTAAAAGATGAATATTTCCTGGAGGATACAGGTCTTATGAATCACAGGAATTTTTTAGCATGGGTTTCTATGTCTAATAAGGGACTTTCTGTTACCGCTCTTCTGCGAGAGTTTGAAAGCCGTTATGATCAGTTGGATGGGACTGAACAGCAAGCTTTGGAGATGCAAAAAGTGGAGTTATTTTTGCAAGCTGCAGATGCTGATTTACAGGAAAAGTTGGATGATCTTTTGGAAGATCAAGCTACTGATTCAGGTTTAAAGACTGAGTGGAGACATGTCATTGATGCTGTGAATGCTCTTGTCAAGAAGCAGCGCAGGAGAGTCAGATTGCATCGTAATACAGGATTAGTTCCTGAAAAATCCTTGGAGACTTCTTCTTCTACCCCTGCTGCAGCTTCTTTGCCTAAGCCTACTCCTCCTGTTGTGAATCCACCAGTTCCTGCTGCTCTAGTGCCCTTATCTGTAGATGATGTTATTAAAGGCTTGGCGGATTTGACGATTGAAGCAGTCAAAGCTGAAGTTGGTAAGTTAAAGGAGCAACTTATGTCAGTACCTGCTGTAGCACCTGCTCCAGTGACTGCTTTTCCAGCTGGTCAAAGAAAAGGGCGACGATGTATTTGGTGTGATAGTACAGAGCACCAACATTGCAGAGATTGTGATGCTTTTCAGGAAGCACGTAAGAAGAATGTAGTGTTCTGGGGACAAGATGGGAAGATATGGCTGACAGAGACTGGCGCTCCTCTTGACACGAACTTTGGTAAGGGAGGTATGAAGAAGCTTGTTGATGATATGGCTGCGCGATCAGCTTATGTGAGTGTTAGAGGAGATGCTTCAGCTTTTGGAGTCCAGCTTGAGCAGAAATCTGATGGAGACTCTGCTTTATGGTCTTCTGCCTTGGAGATAGCGAGAAGAGGGAAAGTTCAAACTTCTACTATGACTTGTGTGGGCTCTAGCATCCGAGGAGAAACAGGATGGGATTCTCCTGTTGACAGGTATTCTATTTTTGCTTATATGGCTAAAACGTAGGGTTTAGATGCCATGGTTGAGGAAAAGAGAAGAAGAGATGAGGAGGGTCCTAGCTCCTCCAAAAAGACTAGAGGGGGTGACTTTGTTTCACCACCTGTTACAGCTCCACCTATGTCAAATTCTCCAGCTCAAACAGGTTCTGATCAACCAATGGGAGATAAGCAGAAAGAAAAGAGGCAACCAAGAAAAGAGCCAGGATTCAAGCTCTTGTCAGACCTTGATATGCAAACGGATATGAGTAAGATTTTTCATGAAAGAATTTTGAATAGTGAAGTCACTTTTACTGTTGGAGAGGCTCTTGGGATTGCTAGAAGAGAAATACAGGATCAGATGCAGGATCTTTTGCGGAGGAAACGACATGCGATGGAAGGACCTGCCTTACAGGGATTGTGGCATGGAGCTCTTGGGAAAGAGTATGACGATGCAGTGATGGTTGAGAATGCTTCTGTTAATCCACAATTGGAGAAAATAGTGCAGCCTATGCAGTATGAAGATGATGAGTCCCCTATTCTCATTCCTCGCAGCCATTTTTCACGAAGTCATTGGGCTAGAGCAACCACTGAGACAGTGGTAAGGATTGGAGAGAAACAAATTCCCTTGATTGCTTTAGTTGATCATGGTTCTGAGATTAATCTTATTGCTCGAGGTGTTTATGAAAGTGGCAAGTGGCCTATGGATGCAAAGCATGGCTGGCGCATGAGAGCCGCCAACAATACTTCTGGTGATATGTATGCTGCTTGTCCGAGTATCAGAATTTCTATTGGTAATGTTGAAGAGGATTATCATTGCTTTGTTCAGGATTCATGTTCTTATCCGATTATTCTTGGACAGCCTTTCATTACAGAAGCAAGAATGGAAACAAAAGTGATGGATGACGGATCAGCTTATGCGCGGATACGCAGTAAAGATGGTATGCGAGCTGTTCAGTTTATGACTGTTGGGGTAAATCATCCGAGAAACAGGGACTCCTTGCGTGAGGCACCACTACCTGCGAAGGAGTTGGATTTTCATTAGGTACCGCTGTCTTGCGAGACGCCAGTGGTACGGAGCGGAGAAAAGAGGAGATCTCGCCTCCTGGCAGCCAGTCTTTCTCCAATAACTTTGTTGGGTTTACTTCAGATAGTTCAGTGAGTTATCAGAAAATTTCAGATTTGCCTAGAGCTGCCAGGCAGTACATTGGTCGTAAGGAGAAAGAGTTGAAGAATGCAGGTATTTTGCAAGCAGAAGAGCATGTGGATGGATTGTATGAAGGGATGTCTTATGCAGATACATTGTTTGAGATGAGAGTAATGCTGAAAACTGATGTATGCAAGGGTTCAAAGATCATACCTGTGCAAACCTTGGATATGTTTCAGGAAATTTCTGGTTTTATGCTGCAAACAGAGTTAGAGGCTGAGAAAACTCAGCAAACTGAATTTATGGCTGATCTTGATCAGCTAATAGAATTGCAGAGGGCTGAATCCATTCAGCCAACAGAGTTGAATGCAGAAAAATTTCTGCATACAGAGTTTCAGGATGCGTCTATGCAGTCCATTGAGCCGAGGGCTGAATTCATTCAGCCAACAAAGTTGAATGCAGAAAAATTTCTGCATACAGAGTTTCAGGCTGCACCCATGCAGTCCATAGAGCTAAAGGCTGAAATTTTTCAGCCAACAGAGTTGAAAGATGCTGAAAATTTGCAGAAATTGCAGCAAAGGAAAGAGTGCTCGAATGATGCCAAGGTTGACACAAAATATAAAACAGTTGATAAGAAGGTTAAGCCGGTTGCAGGTCCGCTTCCTTCTGATAGTGATGAACAGATTGAAAAAGCTATGAAGCAGCCTATGTTGAGGGATCCTGCAAATATTGGACATAAGTTTACAGCTGAAACTCTTGCAGAATTGAAGATTGGAAATGATGATTTTTTGCTTCCAGTGGAAAAAGAATGTTTTAGAGAGATGCTTGGACGTCATGGGAAAGCATTTGCTTTCTTTTCACATGAAATTGGCTGCATTAGTCCCGAATTGGTTGCACCTATGGTCATCTTCACTGTTCCTCATGTACCATGGAATATACGTCCTATACCTGTGCCCAAAGCACACTTGCCAAAGCTGATAGAGTTGCTGAATGAAAAGATTAAAATGGGGATTTTGGAATCCTCTTCTGCACCCTATTCTAACAGGTGGTTTACTGTACCAAAGAAGAATGGTACTTTGAGATTTATTCAGGATATGCAACCCGTGAACAAAGTGACAATCAGGAATGTGGGTACAGGTCCAGTTGTGGATGAGTTTGCTGAGGCTTTTGCAGGACGAGCCATCTATTCACTAGGTGACTTGTATTCAGGTTATGATCAGTTTCAGCTTGCCTTGGAAAGCAGGGATATTACTACTATGCAGACGCCTATTGGAATTGTGAGGATGTGTACCTTGCCTCAAGGTGCTACAAACTCAGTTGCTCATATGATGAATGCTATGCATAGAGTTCTTCGAGACTATATTCCGCAGTTTACCATGCCTTTTCTAGATGATGTGCCTATTAAGGGTTGTGCAGAAGAAGAAAAGAATGAAAGTCTTGATTTGCGTGGATGTAGACAGTTTGTGGCTGATCACTTGATTGCTTGTGAGCAAATTTTGACACGATTAGAGGAGGTAAATTTGACACTTTCAGGGCTAAAATCTGTCTTTGCTGTTAATGAAGTCATCATAGTTGGGCATATGGTTGGATATTATGGCAGAAAGCCTTCTCCTGCAAAGGTGGATGCCATAAACAGGATTGCAGAGTATTGCTCGACTACTTCAGAGGTGCGAAGATTTGTGGGAGCTTGTGTATTTTACATGATTTGGATTCCTCATTTTGCTCATATTGCAGATGTTCTCTATCAGCTGCTTCGAAAGGGGCAGAAATTTTATTGGGATGAGAAGCATTCAAAAGCCATGCGTAAGCTCAAGAAGCTATTGCAATCAGCTCCTACTCTACGCAAGGCGGATTATCAGTGTGGACGGCCGATCATGTTGACAATTGATACTAGCCCTATTGGCATAGGTTGGGCTGTGGGACAGGATGATGCTAATGGAAATAGGTATGCAATCCGCTTTGGAGCTAAAGTTCTTAATGAGCGACAAAGGAGATATCCGCAGATTAAAAGAGAATTGTGGGGAGTAGTCACTGCACTGAAGTGTGACAAAGGATATTTTATTGGAGCTTCAGTTATTGTGGAAACAGATTGTTTGCCTTTGCTTGGCATGATTACTAGTTGCTTGACTCCAGATATAGCGATGCTTCGATGGATTGCCTATATTAAATCATTGAATCCAGAATTTCGACACATAGCAGGGAAAGATAACCCAGTTGCTGACATGCTTTCTAGAGCGAGATATGAGGATGAGGAGTCAATGCTTGCAGAAGATGATGAGACAGAGTTTGCTGCTTCTGTCCTTATTCATGATTGTCATGTATCTACTGTTGAAGCCTTTATTGAAGAACTTTATGTTGATGAGTGGCTGCAAATTGGACAGTATCTAAGTTCATTGACTCGAAGAGCTGATTGGACAGATGATGAATTCAAGAAAATCAGAAGGAAGACTTATGGGTATTTCTTGAAAGATGGTTTTCTTTGGAAGCATCCAAGAAAGAGAGGAGGCTTGCCCTTGAGAGTAGTTTGTGATGTAGCGATGCAGATACAGATTATGCGAGAGTTTCATGAGAGCTCATGGGCTGGACATAGAGGTGTATGGGCTACCTATGAGAAAATCAAAGAAAGATACTGGTGGAAAGGGATGTATAAAGATGTTTCTCACTTTGTGGAGACTTGCAGGGACTGCCAGCTTTACTCTTTAGTGCGACATCGTGATGAGCTGCATCCGACTTATCCACTATGTATGCATTACAAGTGGGTGGTAGACTTGGTTACTTTGCCAGTGGGACTTTGGCAGATGAGATATCTTGTCTTGGCTAGGGAGGATCTTACAAACTATGTTGAAGGGAGACCATTGCGGACGAAGACCACCACTACAGTATGTAAATTCTTGTTGGAAGAAATATTTTGCAGGTATGGATGTATAGGCAAGATTACAGCTGATCGTGGAGAGCTAGATGCTGATGAAGCTAGAGAATTCTTCTCACGGCTTGGGATTAAATTGGCTCTTACTACTGCCTATAATCCAGAGGGAAATGGCAAAAGTGAAAGAGGACATCCGCCAATAGTTAAAGCATTGGCAAAAGCTTGTAGAGGTCGGATTGGTGATTGGCCGAGATTGCTACCTTTTGCGTTGTGGGCTGATCGCTCTACACATAGTGTGACTACTGGATACATGCCTGCGGAGTTGATGTATGGGCAAAAACCTGTCATGCCTACTGAAATTTGTGCTCTCACTTGGAGTGTTCTTCCGTGGCATGAGAATTTATCAAGGGAAGAGCTGTTAGCCCTTCGGATTCGTCAACTAGAGAGAAGAACAGAAGATGTACAGCTAGCTGTTGACCGTTTGAAGGCAGCCCGTCTCAGAAATAAGGACAGGTTTGATTTAAGGCATCGCTTGAGGCCTAGAGCCATAAAAGAAGGAGATTGGGTTCTAGTCTACGACAGTAGTCTAGAAAATCAGCATAGTAGCATGAGAAAAATGGTTCAAAGATGGTTTGGACCGTATGAAGTGAAAAAGGTTTTTGACAATGGTACCTATGAGCTGGCTGAATTAGATGGAACATTATTGAGGGTGCCTATTGCTGGAAAACGAGTCAAGATTTTCAAGAGAAGAGAGGATGAAGAATATGCACTTGAAGCATTGACAGAAGAAGAGCAGGTAGAAGTAAGACATGCAGAAGAGAGAGAAAACATAGATGATGAAGCTGATGGAGAAACATGTTCACTAGAATCAGAAGATGGACTTGACCTGTTTGTGGACTTGAATGATCCTGGATAGTTGGCACATCCGGAGGATGCGCAGGTTTAGAGGGGGTGGATGTCGTGTTGCTGCGCATCTGAGCCGTGAACACCTCCATTTTTGTTGTGCATTTGTGTTAATTTCTGCGTGTGATTTATTGTTTGTGTGATGCATTTTAGTAATCCGCAGCCAATGTATATATTTCCTGCACATTGGATCCAAGAAATCATTAGGAATGGACTCCTAAATCTTCTGCTCTTGTAAACAGGGCTATTTTTATTGTGTGCGTGAGGCAAGAGCTGAGGCAAAGGTCATGGTGTATGCAAGCTCATTGACACTGTAAGAGAGGGCTGGGTTGTATTGGTGATTTATCATGGTGATGCATCTCTATTATTGTTTTAGGAGGCTATGTTCCTGGTACTGCCCTCTGCACAGTCCCAAGCAAGTCTAAGCTATGAGAATTCTCTGGACTGAGATATGTGGAATAATTGGATGATATGTATTGTCATCACCCTAATTTTTACTAATACCTAAAGACGTGTGAAGCACATGATCTCTAAGTGATCCAAAAGGCAAGAAGTTCTAAGGAAAGAAAAAGCTAAGAAAAGAGAGAGAGGTATATTTTTGAAAAAGGTAAAGTGGCGGGCTGCGCCTGAATTGGAAGAGGGGCCCTTCCTTTTCGCTTTCTGAGGAGATGAGGGAGCGATGCTGATTACTGGGAATGCAGATGAGCTGAAATCGTGGGGGGGAAAAAGGAAGTTTTTTTTTAGAAAAAGACGAGAGTACACGATGAGGAGGAAGGGTGAAACAGACACACAGATTTTTTTCTGTTTTCCTGGTTCGGGAGGAGTTGAAGGCGACAAGCATTCAGGGGATGAAATGTCGATAGAGTGAAAAGTCCGCAGTATGTTGCTGAATTAAAGACTATCTGTTGATCCAGAGCAAGAACATGTCGAATAGCTCCTGATGCAATCAATGAAGTGCTTCAGACTACTGCCGACAGAGAGGATTTGATCCCTTTCGTGCTCCAAAAGCTCAACCAGACTCTGGAAATACAAGTCTTGTCATCAGATGACAGGGAGAAAACGGCGGACCAGAGGGGAGAGGAAACAACGGAAACGCTGGATTGGATTGGAAAGGGGAAGAGGTGAAATCGTTAAGGGAAGCTGTGTGAAGGCTCGGGTGTGTCAATGAACTGATGTTTCTGTTGCGGGAACGACTGCATAGGCGTGCAGGGAGCAACATCAAGTGTAGTTTCACTGCCCTTCACTTGGTCAGCAAACATTCCATAAACTTGATCTGAGTTCGGGCATGGCATGGAACCAATCTGCTGAGGAGCTACCTTCCGCCAAAGGTGCATACACCACTTCTTTATAACAGCCATATTCACACCCACAGACGGTCACCTCCATTACATCCAGAAGCTCTGGTCTGATTGAATCTGAAGTTCAAACAGAGAGATCAACACTCCATAAAGAGAACCTCTTGTCTCTTGCATTATCAAAGCACGAGAAGAGGCTGCAAGTGACAGAACAGTCAAGCCCTGTTTTGTCTTTCGCTCACTACTCTGGATCTCAAACCTCCATCGATTGTGATATATTAATCCACAAGTAGAGCTTCGCTAAACTCCTTGGGTGGTTATGGGAGTGTGTTCGGATTAGCGAAATTGGAGCCAACGAGCTCTATAATATGAGCCGCAAGAAGGGAGACAAGGGGTTGGAAGGAGAAGACGGTTGTGGTGGCCTCTTCCGTCCCTTCTGTAATCCTGTAGGTCTGCACCTTTCGAATCATTGTATTCATGGCCGTGTAGACGGTGTTGACTTTGCTGACTTATGTCACAGCTAATATACAGACATAGTCCTGAATGACCCAGCAGCTCTTCCGCTGGTTGCGTCATCAGAGGGAATTGCCATCTCCGTGACAGCGTCATACCCAGGAAACAACCCCCTGGCATGTACATCTTACCTCCTCCGGTATCGTGACAGAAGAAAAGGTCTGATTTACAGGAGTTGTGGGTACTGTCAGGTAGAATGACAGTAGAGCCAGAGCAATTGGCAAGGTGGTATGTTTTGGGTGCAGGAATCAGATTTTACTTCTAGGATCTTACTTGTATGTCAATCTGGACTACGGAACTTCAGCCTTCATTAATACTCCTAGCTCTTATAATGGTTATGGATATGGTTCTAGATGCATTCTTTGCAAAAATCTCTTCACAAACAGGAAACTGAATATGTTCAGATTTTTCTGAACATGAGCTTCATGTAACTCATTTTGACATGAAATATAGTGTACTTTGGCATCAACAATTCAATTTGAATTCTTCTTGTTAGCCTCTTCCATTGCTGTGCCCTGAACCCCGTGTTCTGCAGCTCTTGCACGATCTCTTTGACAACGCGGATTTAGACCTGCATTTGGGATTTATCATAATTTTTTGTTTTTAAAATAAGTTAAGATTTTGAATTCTTCTTAAGTTTTGATAAGTTTTGATAAGTTAAGATAAGTTTTAAGATGATGATTTTTGTGTATTTAAAATTAAGATCTTATGTAAACATATGAATGACAAATATTTTGATGTTGTCATGAATTAGGTTTAATCATGTCGACGTTGTCATCACCTAGTGTGGTGCAAGCTGGTGAGTCAATGAGCATATCCTCAAGTGAGGATGAAACATTGCGTCTTTATAATCAAGATGCATGGCTACGATGAAAAATTAGATGCATGTGTGATCGTTGTCGAGGGTGTATTTTTTGAGCACGTCGAATTGCAATGTCACACCTCAGCTTGTATGGAGAATGGGACCAAGAAAAATCACCGATATTCATTGTTTTTTTTACCACTAATATTGCTAGTCTATGTTACGGGAATTATATATCAACGTACATGAAACTCCCTTTTGTGCTTGAGCAGGATGCGGTGCCACATCCTCAGATGCTCCCTCCCGGGCGTCGAGAGGCTGCAAAACGTCGACGCGAGGAGGCAGAGTCTTCAAGAAGA
The DNA here is from genome assembly GCF_053477565.2 of Lygodium microphyllum. Taxonomy (NCBI): domain Eukaryota; kingdom Viridiplantae; phylum Streptophyta; class Polypodiopsida; order Schizaeales; family Lygodiaceae; genus Lygodium; species Lygodium microphyllum. Next base: position 65,450,339 of record NC_141162.1, read on the forward strand.
GTAGAGACTGACGACCATGATAGTAGCCCTCATGAAATGCCCCATCAAGTCGTAGAGGATGAGATTTTGGACAACATGGTACACCATCTATTTTCACAACCGGTTCAGGGAGAAGATCACTCTACAAAGCCAGATGATCCACTATATGTAGCATCATCTACTCCGTTGTATGAAGGTTGTACGTACTCCGTTCTTTGTGCGTCCCTCAAGATACTTAACTTGCAAACAATTTATGGATGGAGTAATGTCAGTTTGGATGCGTTATTGAAGTAGGTATCAATTCAGTTTGGCTTATATATGAATCATAATATTAATTGTTAACCTCTCTATTTTGAAATCAGACAGAAATATATGTTGGTGGTTTTTTAACTCACTTTTAAAATATATGTAGGTTATTATCACAAATGCTTTCAAAAGGAAATAAATTGCCAATTACTAAGAGAGAGCAAGCAAGACATTACTTGATATCTCTGGGAGGCCTCGATTATGTCAAGATCCATGCATGTGTCAATGATTGTGTCTTATTTTGTGGGATTCATGAGTTCGCACGAGAGTGTCCTGTTTGTGGCGAATCAAGATACGAAGTGGAGATGAAGTCAATGATTGTGCCTCGTAAGGTTTTGCGACATTTTTCGATTGTTCCACGTATAAAACTTATGTTCAAGTGTAAGTCTATTGGAAAGCTCATGTCATGGCATGCTAGTCATCGTTCAAGTGATGGAAAATGGAGGATCCCTGCAGACACACCCGCATGGCAACATATAGATAATTTGTGGCCCGTTTTCAAAGAAGAGCCAAGAAATTTGAGATTTGGTTTAGGTATGGATGGAATTAATCCATTTGGCATCAAAAGCACATCATACAGTGTATGGCCAGTGGTATTGGTGAACTATAATATTCCTCCATCCATGGCAATTAAAAAGGGACATGTGATGTTGTCCCTTCTGATTCCTGGAAAGCACAAGGTAAAAAACATGGACATTTACTTGGAGCCTTTGATTGAAGAGTTAGAAATGTTATGGGAAGGTATTGAGGTGCAAGATACAAGTGCATCTGCATCCTCTAGAGATTTCACATTGAAGGCCATGTTGTTGTGGACCATGTACGACTTTCCAGGATACGGAGAGTGTTTAGGTACATGTATATAACTCTATATTTGAAATTCAAGACTTGAATCAATTGCATTTTATTAATTCACTTGTTTTTTCAGGTTTAACTACGTTAGGATATCATGCATGTCCTATTTGCGGTCCCTCTCTAGTTTCCTCTAGGCCGGCACGTTTAAAGAAGGTTATCTAGGACAATCATCATCGATTTCTTCCTATTGACAATCCCAAATATGTTCTCCCTAAGAATCTTTCACTTGGAAAAGCATTATATGTTTCTCATTAAGAAAATATCTTAATTATGATTTATTTCGTGATATTTATTGTTATTTTATTAATGACGCATGTGATCATAATAACATAAATATGGTAGACATCGTTAGGGAGGGAGTATTTTATAAAGTTTCTTTGAAATTGACTATCTCTATTTTATTTTTCTAATGATAAATAGATGCATATGAATTTTATAATAATTTATAGAAAATCATCTAGATAATATCATGAAATAATCAGTGCATTAAATCAATAGAAACTTGTATACAAAAATATATACTAGATGTGCATAAATTAGGTGCATGGAAATATAATTCCAAGTATAAAATATGAAAGAAAGATTACACTATGGAATGACTCCACAATCTCTAACCATTCGAGATTGGAAGGAGAGATGGATTAATACCGACAGCCACCCTTCACATGGCATGAGTCGGTAAGAAGTGCATTTCTCTCGATTGACTTTAAAGTATTTAGCATGATGAAATGTTTACATAATATATTGTTTGTTTGTTAGGTCCTCTATATTCTTTCGTCTTCCGTACTGGATTGAACTCAAGATTAATCACCTGTTGGACCCCATACACATATTAAAAAATGTTGTATCTATATTATGGAATCACTTGATAGGGGCTCGCGATTCAATTAATGTAAGGGAGGATTTACGTAACATTGGTCGCATGAGACGAGCCACTACAAGGAATAAGGCAATTAGCGACGCCGATTAGTGACGGCGGATATCGGCGTCGCTATTGGTGTCGCTATTTGCGTCGCATTTTGCAACGCAAATAGCAATGCCGCAGGAAAAAAAACGCGGCCAAAACCCGAGCGCCGTTTTCATTTCTTTTGCTTCGACTTTTGAGAGCGAGAGCGAGGGAGAGAGCGAAGGCTTTGTGAGAGAAGAAGAGGAAGAAGACTTGCTGCCGCCGCCGCCGCCACTGTTGTTCGGGAAGGAGAGGAGGAGCCCTCATTGCAAAGAGAAGCCGCCCCACGCTCGCCATATCTCATTGGTGAGTCTCACTCTCTCTTTCTTTTGCTTGTTGAAGGTTTAAATCATTCTCTTTTGCTTGTTTAGGAGAGGAAATGAAAGAGAAGGAGAGGGAGAGAGAGAGAGAGGGAGAGAAAGAGAGGGAGAGGGAGAGGGAGAGGGAGAGGGAGAGGGAGAGGGAGAGGAAGAGAAAGAGAGGGAGAGTGCATTCTCTCTCTCTCTCTCCCTTTTGCTTGTTTAATGTTTAAATCACTTTCTTTTTTGCTTGTTTAGGAGAGGAAACGAGAGAGTAAGAGAGAGGGAGAGGGAGAGGGAGAGGGAGAGGGAGAGGGAGAGGGAGGGGGAGAAAATGAGAGAGGGAGAGAAAGAGAAAGAGAGGGAGAAGGAGGGAGAGTGCATTCTCTCTCTCCCTCTCCCTTTTGCTTGTTTAATGTTTAAATCACTTTATTTTTTGCTTGTTTAATTAGGAGAGGAAATGAGAGAGAAAGAGAGCGAGAGGGAGAGGGAGGGGAAGGAAATGAGAGAGGGATAGAAAGAGAAAGAGAGGGAGAGTGCATTGTATCTCTCCCTCTCCCTTTTGCTTGGAGGATGTTTAAATCACTTTATTTTTTGCTTGTTTAGGAAATGAGAGAGATAGAGAGGGAGAGGGAGAAAAAGAGAAAGAGAGGGAGAGGGAGAGGGAGGGGAAGGGAAGGAAATGAGAGAGGGAGAGAAAGAGAACGAGAGGGAGAGAGAGAGGGTGAGAGAGAGTGTGTGCATTCTCTCTCTCACGACGGGTTTGGTTGTTTGTTGTTTGAATCACTTTCTTTTTTGCTTGTTTAGGAGAGAGAGAGAGGGAGGGGAAGGAAATGAGAGAGTAAGAGAGAAAGAGAGGGAGAGGGAGAGGGAGAGGGAGAGGGAGAGGGAGAGGGAGAGGGAGAGGGAGAGAAAGAGAAAGAGAAAGAGAAAGAGAAATAGAGGGAGAGGGAGAGGGAGGGGGAGGAAATGAGAGAGGGAGAGAAAGAGAAAGAGAGGGAGAAGGAGGGAGAGTGCATTCTCTCTCTCCCTCTCCCTTTTGCTTGTTTAATGTTTAAATCACTTTATTTTTTGCTTGTTTAGGAGAGGAAATGAGAGAGAAAGAGAGCGAGAGGGAGAGGGAGGGGAAGGAAATGAGAGAGGGATAGAAAGAGAAAGAGAGGGAGAGTGCATTGTATCTCTCCCTCTCCCTTTTGCTTGGAGGATGTTTAAATCACTTTATTTTTTGCTTGTTTAGGAAATGAGAGAGAAAGAGAGATAGAGAGGGACGTGGGAGAAAAAGAGAAAGAGAGGGAGAGGGAGAGGGAGGGGAAGGAAATGAGAGAGGAGAGAAAGAGAACGAGAGGGAGAGGGTGAGGGTGAGAGAAAGAGAGAAAGAGAGGGAGAGGGAGAGAGAGGGAGAGAGAGGGAGAGAAAGAGAGGGAGAGGGAGGGGAAGGAAATTTAAGATAATAGACTTATTGATAATGGTATGCAATGTGCTTTGCCATGGGCCACGTACATTAGTAACTCTTTAAGATGGCTTAAAAATGGTCAATTCCTTCATGAAGTCCAAGTAGGGGATCTAATTGTGATATGCATAATTCATTGTTTTTGTATTAACTTTATAGGCATGCCAAATTAGAAATCATGCCAACTAGTCAACGGAAGGACTAAAAGAAAATGATACCCTAGCTAATGGTCATCAAGGTACTTCATCAAAATGAACTCAAAAGTATTGTTATAGAAGAAGAAACCCTTAAATTGAGTATAGGATAATTTCTCTCAGGTCTTATGACTATGAGTAGAACTGATTGAAATAAATTTTATTACTATAGTTATTAAATTTCATAGATGGCGCGCATTAATTTTAAAATGGATTACTTATACTCAAAGCCGAGATATAACAAATAATTATCTACCGGGACAAACAAATCCTTGAGCATGATACAAGGCCGAGATATAACATCGGAAAATCTCTCAACTACTATATACAATGCAAGATTTATGGTCAACTTGCAACTTGACGTACATCTCCATAAAGCTATCCATTTAAGCCTCGTTTGCTGTAATGTAGATAAGATGGAAAACGAATAAGGTCTTATTGTTCAAGACCGCGAGACGTATCTTAATCAGCGTGTTCCATGTCCTTGCTCTCAATGCAAGTTGGCAATTAGACGAAAATGCCGATTGTCTATAGAACACGTACGACGATTTGGCGAGTTTCAATCTGAGATCATTGATCAGGCGATTGCGGATTTTTAGCAAACGGTAATTTGAAGTTAATATTAATCATGCATTGTACTCTCAAGCTAATTGAAAACCATACACAATAAGATTGGGTCTTGTTGGCAAATTTTCTATCCAGGGGGGTGATGTCTCGACCCAAGGGGGAGTACACCCTTTGCGGCCAATTAGAAGAGTTCGTGGACGTGCGATGGATGGATTGCAGGAGCCAATCGACCACTCGCAAGGCCCATCTATACCGTCAATGCCAAAGGAGACAGACAACCTTCCCGACCTGCCTACAATCTTGGAGCCTGAGATGGAGGCAATGATCGATGCATTGATTCCCATGGATGTTGAGACATCTGACCCGCTTAGAGAGGAAGCATCCATACCATTATATGATGGGTGCCGAGTATCTCGGTTGAAGACATTGCTTGCACTCTTAAGTGTGCAAGCAAAATACGGTTGGAGCGATACGAGTGTGACTGAGTTATTCAGGTACCTTGCACACAGGCTTCATTGATTTTTTTTAAAACAGTATTATTGCAAACATTTGTGTTTTTTCAAGGTGTTTTATGATTTTTTTCAGGTTATTGAAATATCATATATTGCCACCTGCAAATACCATGCCTGAGTGTTGTGATGATGCACGACATGTTTTACGGAAGCTTGGCATGGACTACAATAACATCCATGCATGTATCAACGACTGCATATTGTTTCGAGATGAATACGAGACTATGGAGACATGTCCAAAGTGTGGTGCTCACAGGTATCGACAGGACTTACAAGGGCAAACCATCCCTCAAAAAGTTCTCAGACACTTTCCACTCATCTCCTGCATAAACCACATGTTTCGCACGTCTGCCATGGCAAGCTTGACAACGTGGCATGTGCAAAATAGGTCCACGGATGGAGTTCAACGAATATCAGCAGATTCGCGCGCATGGAGCCACATCGACTCTACCTTCCCAGGCTTTGCGCAAGAGCCAAGGAATCTTCGGCTCGGTCTCGCCATGGATGGTGTGAACCCATTCGGTCTGCGCTCGACTTCTTACAGTGTGTGGCCTATAGTGCTTATCAACTACAACATCCCTCCATGGCTTTCTACGAAGAAAGGACATCTCATCCTTAGCTTGCTCATCCCGGGTCGCTACAAAGTAAAAAATATGGACGTGTATCTTCGTCCATTAGTGGATGAGCTTAAGATTTTGTGGGAGGAGGGGGTCACGGTGCAAGATATGAGCAGGCGCGATGGTCGGCGGTCAGTCAACATTCGAGCCATTCTCATGTGGACGATGCATGACTTTCCGGGATTGGGAGAGTGCTCAGGTGAGCAGACCTTTGTTCTTGCTGGTAGTATCTATATTTTATTTCATTCAATCAAGTATTCACTAGGTCGTGGATCGCCTTACAGGTCTGGTTACCTCAGGTTATCATGCATGTCCATTGTGTGGGCCACACAGTTAGACTCCCGAAGGTCACGAACCATGAAGAAGATGGTATATCAAGGACACACCGCTTTCTTGCCAGAGGATCATGAACTCAGGGAAGGTTTTCTTGGACGACCTCCAGCACGTATGAACGGTGCAAGCTGGTATGAGCTGAAAATGGTAAACCTGGAATCACATCCAAATGGAATGCGACAGTTCTTAGTTTTCTACGAGTTGCCATATTGGACCCACTTACAGGTCAACCACTTGTTGGATCCCATGCATATTTTCAAAAATGTGGGCAGCTTGCTATGGGACCACATCACAGGAAAGAGAGACACTATAGGGTCACGAATGGATTTAAAGGAGGTAGGTAAGATGGAGGCGCTTTGGCTGCAGTCGAGTGCTGAAGGGGGAGTGCAGCTTCCTCGCGCTCCCTGGGTTTTGTCTACCAAAGAAGAGCGCATTGTGAAGCAAGTAATCAAGTCTATCCGCACTCCGACGGGTATGATGCGTTCTCTCAGGTCCGCATTTTCTAAAGATGACCAAATGTCTGGGCTAAAATCCCATGATTGGCATAAGATATGTCAGGTTTGTGAACAGAATGGATTTTAATTAGCGTAGACATTTTGAAATTTGAAAAGTGACCATTATTCTTAATGCTTTCTCATTTGTGGCAGTTTGTTCTACCGATCGCGATCGCGGGATGCCTTACTCCAGAGATTTGCGGGGCCATTTACAAGTTGTCGACTTTGGTGCAATGGATCTCACAGAAAGAGATTAAGACGTCCTCTATTGAATCCACAAGGCGGGGAGCAGTTGAGACGGTCTGTCTCTTTGAGAAATACCTGCCCACTAGCATGCTCACGATACAAGTTCACCTTCTTGTGCATCTTGTGGACGAAGTGGAGATCCAAACTCCCGACAACCTCGATGGTGGTATATTATACCTTCAACTCCTCGAGGTACGAGAGTATATGATCAAAGCGATGTTCTAGGCATAGATGAAGAAAATATGTAAATAGAGGGGTCGATATTACAAGGGGTGGAGGCCACCGCAAGCTTGGAGCCCACATCGGCTAACAATGATGAAAATACAGAAGTCGTAGAATTTTTTGAGAACGAGGCAGACTCGTTCTTTTGTGATGACATGTCTATCGACCTTCCAGTGTATGCAGAGTTGTGTCAGGAGATTAACATGGGACCATAGAATACTACTTTCTTGGAAAATTGTATTACTCAATTCGTTGTTTAGATCTTCCATAAAGGTAGATAAGATATGCATTTTAAGAGGGATTTTTCAAAAATGATTTATATTAATGTGCTTTGTATAGTTTAAATTGATTATTCTAACATCATTTTTTATCTGTGCAGGTATCGACATTTTCAGGATGAGTCGAGGGATGAGCGATGAGGAGTTTCAGGACATGATGGCACGCATGTCTCCAGATCAGCTCGTGAGATTCAGAGAGATGGCAGACCAGGAGCTGTCTCGTTCTTCGTCAGGGCGCTCTGCTAGATCAGCTTCAGCGCGATCAGATGCTTCAGCTTCGAGCAGACGATCTCGACGCTCGCGACTTGGGCCAGAGGGAGGGACTACAACTGCAGGAGGATCAGGGGGTTGCTGCTGTGGAGACACGAACGTGGTGTCTTCGTCTCGTCGTTCAGCTGGAGCTGCGTCACCTCCAGGATTTGTCACACCTGTGGGGACGTCCACTCCAGTTACTCTGGCTTTTGCGCAGCCGTCGGCAGATGGTACGCCTTTTGGTGGCACTCCTTTTGGTGGCACCCCTTTGAGTGGCACTCCGGGAGAGGGTACCCCCGTCGGTACACCGGATGTACAGGGGTCTCCTGGATATGCCCAGGAGCGTGGACGAAGATGGGAGAGGGCCCATCTTAGGCTGACTCCTAGGGGTTATGGATACCTAGTGGATAGTAGGTCAGGAGCCATCATCATGAATGATGAGGGGAGGAGGGTGATGGCTCGCATGAGGGAGTTGTGCCAATAAGTTTTTCGGCACAACGTCCTGGATCATTGGAGGAACATACCGGAGGGGAGCAAGGACTACATAGTAGCATCCTTGCACGAGGAGTTCCCGGTGCCAGCCGCAGTAGATAGATTCTCTATGGGCTGGATGATGGATTGCGTACGTGCATACATGTCACATAGACGATCCGACACACACAAGGCAATCAAGAGTGGGGCTCCAAAGCCCGAGTGGTTAGATGCAGACGACTGGCGCTGACTGAGGGAGGAGGCTACAGATTCGCCAAGACGTTGGAGTCAGCAGCAGGAGGCGGCGAGGGCACGAATCGAGGCCGGATCGGTGCATCATCTTGGGAGTGGCGGCCACAGGACATTTAAGTTTCTCTTTTGTTTTGCTTATTTGTTTTTTTGAGATATTCTTTGTACTGACAATCATGTTTCTAACAGTTAGCATTTTGTTTTCTTTGCAGCACTCCATTACAAATCGCGATCCGCAAGGCCTTGAGACTCGATATGCAGAGAGGCACGGTCTCAGGGCATTGATCGACCGATTGTATAGACGCGGCGGCCCTGTAAGTCACTCATCTTTCTTGTCTGTAGTTACCATGAGATATTTGAATCCATTATTGTATGGTGGATTGATATATTATTTCTTTTTCTGCAAAATCCGTTTGATGCTCCTTTGCAGCGGGACGAGCTTTCGGGGGATGAGGATTTGTAGCTTACCCTTGGATCCTTAGAGCTCACACACCTTTAGTTTTTAGTCGCCTGATCTATGTAGACATTTTCTATGTATTAGTGATATCGTTTCATGATTGTACCAATCGCATTTTATGCGATCATGTATTTATTTCATGTATCAATTTTATGATTTCAGTATACATTCTTTTTGTTTGCAAACGCTTTGTATGCAGCAGTGCAGAAACTATTTTGTATGGCTCTCATACAGCACACAGTGCTATAGCTGCCCTGCCACAATTTTTTTTTTCTCTGTACCATCGCTATTTGCGTCGCAGATTTACTTCTCGCGTCGCTATTGGCGTCGCTATGAGCGTCGTAAATTCTCTGTAACCATCGCTATATGCATCGCTATGCACATAGCGACGCATATAGCGACGATTCTATGGCGTCGTCAATAACGACGCTTTTTGCGACGACGGGGGAAAATTTTGTTGTTTGTATTTTCGTCGCTTTAAACGTCGTTATAAGGTCTATATCTTGTAGTGAGTCTGGCCACGAATTGGACCCAGAGGAAAGATTGAGCTACCCCATGCATCTTGGATATTGTCAAAGAACAAGGAAAAAATAGTGAAGGAACAAATATATAGCTTTCGAACACCCACAGGATGTATGGGATGTCTCAAGGGAGCCTTCATAAGGAAAAAGAAAAGAGGTGTGGAGCAACTATCTGGTTTGAAGTCCCACGATTGGCACAAGATGATTCAAGTAAGGGTATCTCTAACCATGAATATAGTAATTAGTGGCGTAACTATGTGTAAACTTTGGGGTATGATGACTTTTTCCTCAACTAATCATTTGCATCTATGAATATTGTTTACATTCAGTTCGTACTTCCTACTAGCATATCCCATTGTGCCTCCAAAGATGTACGTGATATCATTTACAAGATGGGAGAGCTTGTGAGGTGTGTATACATTGTATTTTTTCATTATATATCTTTGAATTTCTACACAAAAATAAACAATTCTCAAATACATCTTGACAGATACGTGAGCTCGAAGGAAATTGATCCAAACACATTGCAAGATGCTTGAGTATTATCTATTGAGGTGGTTTGTTTGGTGGAGGAAAATTTTACTCAATTCATTTTGACTACTCAATTACATTTACTCGTACATTTGATTGATGAGATCGCACTTTGTGGGGTAGTTCATGTAAGGTGGATGTTTTTTCTTGAGCGCTTCATGAAAACCTTGAAAGATTTTGTGAGGCAAAAAGCACGGCCTGAGGGAAGCATGGCTGAGGGTTGGTTAGTGCAATCATCCCTTGTTTATATCTCTGAATATCTTGCTGAAGTGGATCCCTCTCAACCATGACTATGGAAAGATGATGAAGACTTGAGGATGACCTCTATAGTATCTCAAGGAAAAGGAATGAGTAAAGTGCTAACAAAAGAAGAACTTCGTAAGTTAAATAGTTTTTGTGTGCTCAATAGTGATGTTATGAGCAAATGGGTGACACTATATAATGAAGCAAGGGCAAGAAGAAAAAGCGAAAGACAAGAATTTCGCACTAGATATGGACGTAATGTCTCATTTCCAGATCATCTGAATGCGCTCCCATGTCATATTGACATAGATTGGTTACATGAGGAAATGGAGAGAATGGAAAAAGAGGGGGAAATTAATATATCTCAAGAAGAGTGGGAATACACACGAGGTTGCTTATCAAAGGTGAGACATACTATCAATTAATTTGTTTCTATAAGTTTTATTTTATATAAATAATTGACATGTTTGATCTTTTATCTTTTACTACTAGTGCACATTATTCAATGCACTTTGGTGTGAGGGTAAACATCTTCGAACTCAACGTATAGATGAAAAGAGAAATACCCAAGATTATGGTGTCCTTGCTCACTTCGAGGCTGCCAATGGTACCCATTAGGGCCAAAAACGCTTCAAAAATGGCACTTGTAAGAAAGTGATTAAGTTGCTAATTAGTTGAGGTTTAGAAAGAATAAAACCTCTAAATTTGGTTGTCCAGATGTGATTAATGAGAGAATATTTGGTTCATTGAAGAGGTCGGCCATTAATTGCCCTCATCTTTTAATCCAGGTCAGGGGTCACCTTTTCGGCCGTTTATTGTCTTGGAACTCGAGAGATTTTGTATTTTCGAGATTTTCGTACGAACTTCGCATTTGTTTGCTCCCGCGTTTTCTTTCTATACACTATTCTCTTTTACCATTCCTTTTGTTGCACTTGCTTCCTATCACTGTGAGATTCTTGCTCGGTTCATTTGCTAGAATGTCTAGCAATACTACTTCAAATAACACAGACGCAAGCACACGTAAATACAAGCTATCTATTCAGCTAGATCCGACTTACACATCTTTGAGAAGTATACATCATCGAGTATTGATAGATGAGATTGAAGCCAACAGGTTGCGAACACAAGGAATGAAGCATATAGATTTGTGGGTGGATGGAAATATCTATCCCAGGGATCCTTCTACAGGTAAACCACCTCCTTTTTTGAATGTCCATGACTATATAAGATATGCTGGAGAAGGTTACAATGGAATGCTTGGCTACTGTATGAGGTTAAACTCTGCATCTTACACATATATAGCTCAAGTGCACGAAATGAAAAAAGCACTAGAAACTACACAAACAAATATTTTAGAGTTGACAAGTCAGATTGATATTTTGAAAAATGTTAACAATTCATTGCAGGATAAGCTAACACGCTTGAGAGAAACTCCAATAGGATTTAGAGAGAGGAAGAGACCATTAAAAAATATAACCAGCTTGTGTGAGAGAGCAAAGAAAAGGAGACTAAATCTTACAAAGAAATATGTCTCTAACATACTAGGCATAAATATCCGAGAGAATGAGGAAAGAATCAAACTTTTGAAGGAAACCATGAATAAGAAAGACATTTTGAGGATTCTTAAGTCACCAGAAAATGTGGATTTGAGAGGTCCAACTCTGAGAGAGTTAGTGAAGGATTTAAAAGGCACAATGAAAGCAAATGAAATCGTAGAGACATGTGATACTGTGGGTATAAGTCGAAAAGGTTATCGTGCTATCTCTGGATTATGGTTTAAAAATATTAAACACAATAGGGTAACTATATTTGGATTGCCCCGAGCCCTTGCAGTTTCGACTGCAAGAATTTCCATGAATCGCAAGATTCCACATGTTTTTGGAGATTACATTCACATCGAAAGGTCTATGTCCTATGAAAAACAAAAAAAACATGCAATTTTTTATTACAATGTGTTTAACAATATATGGGTTGATCTAAAAAAGGTGCAAATTGCAATGGTTCACATGTATAAAATCACAGTAGAAGAAAGTTATGGTGTTCTAAAGTTTGCCTTGAAGTTGGATGAAGCACAGATTCAAAAGGGACAGAACATGGAAAGAATTAGCATTTGCCTCATGAACATGGCATTGGACCATGGCAATGGCGAGGGCAAAGCTCCATTGCATAAGATCCAATTCGAGGTGGAGATTTGGTGGATTGGTGCAGCCCAGGTGCCAATTGAAAATCATCAAACGTTGAAATGGTTGTTCAACCATACAGGTATTCCAAATATCATTAAGTCTCAAAGTGAAGGCGAAATGTTGGTAGTTGATGGGGTTGGTAAATTTAATGTGGAATGGCATATGAGTGCTGATTTGAAAACTATCAAATGTATGCTTGGAATATGTAATGGTGCAAATGCAAAATATCCTTACATTTATTGCATGGAAAGTATTGGATCCAAAGATTGGAGTAGTTTGCGACTAGTAAGAAGAGCCCCAAATAGAGACTCTATAGATTTGAATAAATTTAAAAACATAGAAGACATCTGGGATCCCATTCTTTCCATCTCTCTTAATAATGTTCATATTTGTACTTTGCATGCAGAGATTAGAATAATCGATAAGCTTCTCAGGTTGCATCTTGACTACGCATATTCCATTAAGCCATTATCTTTATCAGATGAGTGTATTGATAAATGCGAGGCATTGCTATCGAAAATGGGATTTCATGGGGGCCAAGTTCACTTGAGAAACGATCCAATACTTTCAGGAAAAACAAGAGATATCTTGGTCGATATCTCTATGGGAGGCTCAAAAGCTAGATGATTCTTAGGAAACCATTCAGGAAAGCAGGTGAATGCGGCTTGGGAGTGTTGGAGAGAGCTATGTGAGATCACAACAAATGTTGCAAGCACGCCGAGGCTTGCGTTTCTTAGAATGGAGGTCTGGATACACCTTGATGTTTTTCTGAAACTCCTCAGGCAACATAAGACAACATATACATATGCGGAAGAGTTCAAAAGATCAATCACAAAGCTTGTTCAGGCGATAAAAGAGGCATGGGGAGAAAAAGATATCACTTTTTATCTGGTAAAGTAATAATTATTTAATATGGGCTTATTTTGATAGGTTTTTCAATTGGTATAAAATTTGTGTTACTTTGTATTGCAGCATATTCTTCATATTCATGGACCTTTCTTTGTGGAGGAGCATGGCCCCTTAGCAACTTATAGCAACCAAGGCATGGAAAAATCCCACTATCAAGCACGCACAAGTTATTTTCAAAGCACAAGGCATGGGGGAGGAGTTACAAAAAGCAATGCTTTGGAGGAGCTATTCAACTGGTTTTTTCGACGACAACTTCAAAGAATGCAAATAAAAGACGGCAATGACACATGAGCAATCGCACTTTTATATATAAGAAAGAATATATACAAAGCTAGTTTTCCAAAACTCTCACATTCTCTTCCTCCTCAGGAATCTTTCCTCTATAACGTAGAAATTTTTTTCTCTTGTAGCCAGCTATAGATTTTACATCAGTTCGGTCTGCAGCTAAGGCGTAGGATGAAAACGCCAAAAAGTATCCTGCTCTAGAAGCAGAGTAACTTGGACCATAGCCAAAAATCCTAATTGCTGTAGTCTTTTCCAAAAACATTACTTTGTGGGCATTATATTGTAATCCTGAGAAACCTAGAAGCCTTGTAAGAGCTTTAATACAAAGTATGGGCCATGTTGCATCCTTTGAGAAACTACTATGAAGTACAAAAAAGGAATCAGGGTCAATCCTAGCCAAGTAGTGGCCGAGTGCAATGTCTTTGGTGGTGTTACTAGCAGCTCTCGATCCTTTGCCACGCCCCAAGAAGTTATCTGTATCAGCAATCTCCAACTGTAAATAAAACCCATACTGAATGAGCATGAAATGTAAACCTATCAATGTGTAAAAGCAAATTCAAAATTATCTTACCACTTGATTTTCATCGTACTCCAATTTAAATGGATTCCATAAATTAATTGATGATGCTGTCTCATTGGTGTTAGTCAATTCTTTAACATATTCAGACTCCTCTCTTCCAAAATTGGAAATCCCGAGTTCGCTTTGAATGCGATCGAAGTCCTCATCAGTAATACTCAACTCTTTCTCAGCTTCTTTGGCCTTTTCAAAACAAAGAGAGAGGGCCTCACCAGCATCAATAAACTTATCATCTAGAGTTTCTTTATCAAGTTTCAGAATCTCTTCCTTTGATTCATTTTCTGTGTCAATTATCCCATTTGCAGCATCAGAAGCCTCTGCAATAATTGCAAGACAATAATCTTCCCTAAGATTAAAAAGTTTTTGAATATCTGACAGTAAAATGTACTCCTTGTCCTTGAAAGGTATACATGGTAGGGAAGGAACAATATGGTGAGAACTCTCATCAGGTTGAGGGTTTGTATCTCCTTGGCTCTCCTCAATGATAATCTCAGCTTTGAAGTGAGCAACATCCAAATTCTCAGCAATAGAAGCCTCAAAATCTGTATCTACAACCTCCTCTGTTTCCTTTTCATCTACCAGATCATCTAACATGCAAAAGCGGGCAGACTTTGCTCCTTCCAACTGTTGCTCCTCAGCTTTCATAGGGTATTTGACATGGGTGAAAACAATAAAATCAGCAGATTTTCTCATCATCTTGCAGTTTTTGGAATGAGTGCAGCAAAATATGTCTCTTGAATAAAACCTCTCCAGAGAGTGGGCCCTGCACTTTTTAGTAAATACTGACTTTTCATTTCCTGTTGACCCAATGGGAACATGGACATATTCAATTGTGCCAACTTCAACAGAAGGACCTGCAAGATTTTCAAACTCCAAAAAGTCCTCCACAATATATTTTTCACAAGATTTCAGAACTTTGTCAAGTTCCCAATCAGGATTAAACACATTTTTCACAACTCCATAGAATGAGAGATCCATTCCATTCTGAAGCATAAAATCAAGTAGCCTCTCTGATGGAGTGATATCAGTGAGCTCTGGTACTCCTTGACCTCTCATTACCGATGTTCGCTTCCCTGGAGATGTACTTGGCTTTCTCACACTGGTGGCAGAGGATGGAGAGGAAAAAGAATGCACAGGCTCATCAGATGTTGATGCCCTTGAGCCTTTTGAAAGCCTTCTTCTTTTACCAGTTCCTGGAGAAACCTTGGATCCTAGGAATTCTATGGGTTCAGACATGTTAACAACTTCTGCCGATACGGCGCGATAAGAGAGAAACGATTCAGACGGATAGGCCCCCTCGCGCAGTATCGGTGATTCTTGGGCAGAATGAGCTTGGGCAGAATGAGCTTGAGAGGAGAGCTTGGGCAGAATGAGCTTGAGAGGAGAGCT
This sequence comes from Lygodium microphyllum, assembly GCF_053477565.2. Taxonomy (NCBI): domain Eukaryota; kingdom Viridiplantae; phylum Streptophyta; class Polypodiopsida; order Schizaeales; family Lygodiaceae; genus Lygodium; species Lygodium microphyllum. The sequence goes on from NC_141162.1 coordinate 65,465,701, forward strand.
GGAAGAAGACTCTGCAGAACCTCCAAAACGACGCGAAGAGAGGAAAGCGAAGAAGGCGTTCAGTCGCCCTCGTGGCGTATTAGCAATACAAACAGAGCTCCCGAAAAACCGAAAAAAAACGTACAGATAAGGAACACACCCTTATGTAGGCGCGGAATTATGCCACCTGGCAGTATCCATTGGTCTCCGACACGTGGCAGTAGCCGTTGGCCAACACGTGGCCGATAACTACGTGGCAAACAAGTGGACCTGTTGTTACTTGACACGTAGCATACGGACCATAAATGCAGATACGTGGCACAATCAGCGTCGGACACGTGTCCAACACGTGTCCTGATTGACGTGGTTATATAAGTGGTAAATTTTCCTACATGTACACTTTTCATTTCTCGAGCTCTTCCTGCCTGGCTTGCCGATACGGTGCGATACAAGACTTGCGTCTTCTCCGTTTCTTATCTCTCGCGTTGTATCGGTGGTCTTTTGGCTAAGTCCTTTATTCGCTAGTAAAAAAGAGGTGTGCCAATACGGAGCGAGGGCGTCCGAACGCTGTTCTCGTTTCCTCCATATCGCGCCGTATAAGCAGTTTGGTCTCACCAATACGGAGCAAGTCTATTAACATTCCGCTTTTGTCATTGCCAATACGAAGCGAGGGCGTCCATACGCTGTGTTCGTTTGCTCCATATCGCGCCGTATCAGCATTTTGGTCTCACCCTTGTGTCATTGCCAATACAAAGGAGGGCATCCATACGCAGTCTCGGTTTCCTCCATATTGCGCCGTATCGGCATTCTGGTCTCCAATACGGAGTGAGGGCGCTGTTCCATTCTGCTCGTTTTGTTCATATCGCGCCGTATCGGAATTGATCATTTCGTCCCTTTTCGCGCCAATTAGCCTGTTTGATTTACTATTTTAGTTATTGTCCTTCTGGTTGGTATTTTTGCTTTTCTGGATGGCAAGGACAAAGCAAACTGCAAGAAGAGTGTATCTGGATGGGAAGGACAGTGGGGGTAGAAGAAAGTTAAAATTTGATGAATCTGAGGAGGAGCCCTCTTCCAAGTTTACTGAAGCTGGTCCATCACAGGCCCCAGAGCATTTTACAAAAGAAATCTCCCCTACACCAGGTGTTGGCCTTACATCTTCTATAAATGTTTCTTCTCCTGAAGTTGAGGAAGCAAAGGGTGAGGCTTGCCCTGTGAAAGATTCATTCCCTACAATGGCACCTGAGGCTACATCTGCTGAAGCCACTGAACCTCCCAAGCCACAAAAGAGAAAGAGGAAGTCCAGGTTCTTCTATATGCAGAGATGTTTCAGTGAGATCAGGAAAGCCCAGAGAGCTACACAGCATGTCATTCCAAAAGCTTCTTTTATAAGGGTCGTTAAAGAGATCTCTGATAGATTGTCTCAAGTGGCAACGGTCTCTGGTCTAAATAAGAAGTGGCAACTCTCAGCCATGCTTACCCTGCAAGAGGCCGCATAAGATTTTGTTATTGATTTCATGAACGACGCTTACATTGCTGCCGCCCATGCTCATAGGATCACCCTTATGAATAAAGATTTCAGCATCATCAGCAGAGTCAGGTATAGGTTTGACAAAGTGCTGAGGCCCTTGCCTTCCAATGATCAAAAAGCCTTTGAAATCCTTAACATTCCCCCAAAATTGTCCAGGAAAGAGAAAAAGCTAAATGTTAAGGATGTTACTCACCTTTACCCTACAAGGGGTGCCACCCAGCAAGAAACTTTCTTGAGTGAAAAAAATCAGGAGGTGCTTGAAACTGAAGACGATGTTTACAAGAGGAAAGCCGCATCACTTGCTCCCGTCAACAGCGAGAGGATGGACAAAGTGTATGGGCAGATTCTTGTGAATGTTTCTGTGGAACCTGAGGAGGAATATCTTAGTATATCTCCCGAGGACAAGCCCATGTTGGAAAAAAGGGATGTCCAACTATCTGACTCCGTGGTTTTTTGTTGCATAAGGTAAGGTTTATTTTTATTTTTTTTGCGTAAGTTAAGTCTTATAGGTTAAAGTATATTTTGGATGAAATTTGTATTGAATAGCTTTTGCTATTGTCTGTAGGGCATTGGTCTCCTCTCTCACTCTCGATATCCGAAGGACCATATACATTGTTGATCCACTTCTCTCTGTGGAACTTTTTGCAAAATGTGGTTCTAATATTTCACAATTTTTTCGTAGCTTTGATAGTGTAACAAATTACCACATATTTTTCCCTTATGTAGAAAGGTATTTTTCTTTTTCTGTAGAGGAAAATTTATATTCATTTGCTTTCACCCTTCTACTCACCTCTTTTATGAATTTGCAGAGGGCATTGGAGTCTCATCTACATTAATTGTCTTTCAAGGGAAATTATCTTTATGAATTCTCTCAGCGGTGTTCATGGTCAAGCACGAATGTATGTTGAAAGAAAATTACTTACTTTGATTTTATTTATAAAGAATATTTTGAACTTACAAAGCTTCCTTTTGCAGTGCTGGTAGACTCGTTTCTACATTTTTGGATACAACATACGAGGATCTTGCTAATCCTCAAAGGCCTTATATTTTTCTTCTACAAGAAGTTCCATTGCAAAGCGATGCGCATTCTTGTGGATGGAGAGTTATCTCAAACATTTGCAGAACAGTGGATTCAAAGTTGTTACAAATAGAAGGAGTGAATGTAAGTTAATTTCATTTGATGTTTATGTAACCCTTATCATGATTTCTTTTCACTAACTTATAACATTTATTCTTACAGTGTAGAGACTATCCTGAATCATATGTTTGGTGGATAAGGGAGAGATGCATCGAGCTGATTCTGGACAAGGCAATCACACCGTATGATCCTGACTCCCCTCTTCCTCCCAAAACTTCAATGGCCAAGGGCACAAGCAAGGGAAAGGTCAAGGGAAAGGGTAAGGACAATGGCAATGGTAAAGGCAAGGGCAAAGGCAATGGAACCACTGCTGCAGAGTCTAAGAAAAAAGGAATGCCAATGCTCTCTCCTCTTAAATTTGATCCATCCCCTCTTAAGCCCCAAGAAAAGAGATTACCTGTAAATGTGAAATTTTTTCAACAATCAAAGAAAGGCCCTGTGAGAAAAAATATCTTTGAAGAAATCGATAAAGAATGAAAATAGCAAACATAAGCATACACGAGGCTTATTATTTTGACTTTGTACATTTTTATGCAATTTTTGTACCTCATTGTGTAATGAAAATTTTCACTTGTAAATCGAATGTAATGTACATTTTATTTATACACATTCGAAAGGCAACTTGCTTCATGATAGCTTATGAGTTCCCATTAAAAAATATATTAAGGACAGTCTATTAAGATAAATTCCTGCCAAGTTTTCATTCTCAAGGCTCAAAACTCACAATTGTGGGAGACAAACAACTCGTACAAAAGAAAGAGCGCTCGGCTCTTTTACCAATTGTTACACCATTCACTTTGAACTTATATCTAGGGGATGTATTGTCTAGCAATTCCAAGGTATCCCTCACATCTTTCAGACTCCAATTGGAAGTAACATTCACCTTCTTTACTTCTTCATGCGGCAAAACGTGCACCGCAAGTTTATATGGTGTGTAATCTGTATCAGAATCCAAGGGAACCCAAATACCCAATCTTAGTTTGTATCTCCTGTAATCAAAGCCCAAAGCAAGAGTTTGGCGAGGGATACTGTAAGCCAAAGCCAAGGATTGAGGGCATGCACTGCACCTCAAGATATCACCCTTATGATCGCACTCTCCAGATTTCCAATGCGTCCCTATAGTGTTGTCCAAATCCTCTTCCGAAAAGTTTCTACTTAGCCAGGATACCTTCGTTCTTTGTAAATTTGCTGTTTTGAAGCAAGCCACGAAGATATGGAGGGGTACAAACCATGATAAACGTATTCTTCTTGAGATCCTTCTAGCTGTTATGGACTTTTTAATATCCTGAGATATTTTGAATTTGAAACTCTGCACCGTTACCTTGTCAGGAATCTCCCAGTTTAGAGATGAAAGACTTGGCAATGGCAAATCTTCGATATTCCCATACCTATCCGCTTTAGAGGGAACCACATACTGTGCATAATATATAAAAACCTTGCATTCACTATAAAAAGACACAGTTTGATCGGCATAAATAATGTCTGCCAATACCTTATGAATGGCATGGAAAATCCCACTTAGGCTTTCCACAGGTTGCCATTCAATATTTGTTGACGGAAAGATATCTACAATGACGAACCGTTTGTTAGAACTTGCATAAATGGAAAAGAATTATATACGTTATTCAACTTATAACTTACAATGTGTTTGTTGAGGAACACGTTCGTTTGGAGGCAAGTGCATATCCTTGGCCATGTAAACATGTTGCACCTTGACAAACCAGCCTTCAGGCATAATTTTGAAGGCAATGATACGCCCCTTCCAGTGATGTTTTATATCTTCTCGTTTTCTTCTTTTCACCTTATGAGAGCCCTTACAAGAAGGCAGCATGGTAACCCAATCGTTTACAGCAAAGATTTGGGCTCAAAATTTCCATCTACTCCCTGGCTATAGACTGCGCAAGAGTATATTAAACAAGAAGGGCGCCTAGAGGAAGCCATGAAAAGAAAGAAAGCGCAGAGAAAGAAGCTCAAAGAGGGGTGAATGAACTAAAAAGTAGTGCCAAGAACCCAAATGAGTATGTATTGGGCGCAAAAAACAATATTGAAAGATCTCCCGACTTTCAAAAAACTCATTATTAATTTCATCACATCTTTGTCACATATTTTGTCAGATTTGTAAGTAAATAACATCTTTGGGACTCCAAAACATGTCAGACTTTAGGGGTTTTGGCTAAAAAAGAAGAGAGAATCATGAAATGGACTCCACTATCTCTAAAAAAGAGGAGACAAGAATACCATATTCTTGCACACGTGGCGAACTCTCTTTGGCCCTTTCCTTAATCCCGTGATTAACAAAAGTGCATTTTTTGAAGCGTTTTTGGCCCTAATGATGGAAGGTTATTGTGGCTTGATCCAAGATATTCTGAAGCTTGACTTCAGACGATTCTTTATATATGTACTGGATGTGAAGTGGTTTAAAGAAGTGGTAACAAACGGTGAGCATTGCATAATCAGACATCATCCAAGTGGTTTTGTAATCATTGACTCTACAAAATTTCACCAAAACAAGAATGACACATTAGTACTACCTCAACAATGCGAGCAGGTAAATATGCAAAGGCTAATTTTTTTATATGTATACATGTGATACATATACACAATATAATAAGTACTTAAGTTTTTTGCTTTTGTTTTTCAAATACAAGTTGTGTATCATCCAATGGTAAACAATAATCGATGGTGGTATGTCATCTCTATATCTAATCGTTCAAAACCAATATATGGTAATATTACTGACATGGAGATAGCAGATGACAATCCAACAAATAATGATGATGTGCATGATGACACCATAATGGATGATATGCATGATATAGTACAAGATGAACCTTGTGATGATGTTCAAGGAAACGCAGAAGAAGACAATAATGTGATTGTCGATGATATTGATGAAGTTATTGAGCAATATAACAACACATCTGATAGTGGGATAGACTTATTTGTTTCGTTACCTCTTGATAACATAGACCTAGAAGTAGATAGTCTAGCAAGAACTGATCTCATTGAAGATGAGATGGATCATTCACTATAACATACTTAATTTGCTTATTGATTCAATATATGTGTATTCCTAATTCTATGCTTTTTATCATGCGCACACGTGCATACTCAAGAATCAATAGTCAATTTTAAAGCAAGCATTGAATTTTCCATAATAAAAAGGAAGTATCTTTTATCATCTTCAAGTACAGAGAGAAATTGCGAGATACATATTACAATGCTTGCTACTAATTGTAAGGTTTCTGTCGCTTGCCGCTAATTACTTATATCAGGCTTGTCAACTGGAGGAACCGCCATTCATTAGAGAGCAATGAAAAAGTAATTATTAACTCTATTGTTTTAATTCAATGATTCAATGTGTATTCTTAATTCTATGGTTTTTATCATGCGCACATGTGCATGCTCAAGAATCAATTTCAGGTGGTTAAATAATTATTAACTTTGGTTTTTCAATTATGTGAATTGCTAATTTTAGGTGGTTAAATAATTGTGTGTTTGCTGGCGCGTCTATATTAGCGTCTATTTGTGCGGATATATAGACGCAAAATTCGCGTCTATTTACATGCAAGTTTATACACATTTATAGACGCTCTGATAGACGCGCCCGACTTTGCGCGTCTAACGTACGCATCTATGCCTCGTTTTTGTTGTAGTGGATGCCAAAATGCGACGCTGATAGCGACGCAACCAGTAAATTTGCGACGCTAATAGCAACGATAACAGGGATTAAAAAAATTTTGTGGCAGGGCAGCCACATATAGCAATGTGTGCTGTATGAGAGCCATACAAAATAGTTTCTGCACTACTATATACAAAGCACTTGCAAACAAAAAGAATGTATGCTGAAATCATAAAACTGATATATGAAATAAATACATGATCGCATAAAAAGCGATTGGTACAATCATGACAGGATATCACTAATACATAGAAAATGTCTATATAGATCAGGAAACTAAAAAATAAAGGTGTATGAGCTCCAAGGATCCAGGGGCGAGCTACAAATCCTCGTCCCTCGAAAGCTCATCCCGCCGCAAAGGAGCATCGAACGGACTCTGCAGAAAAAGAAACAACACATCAATCCACCATACAATAATGCATTCAAATATCTCATGGTAACTACGGACAAAAAAGATAAGTGACTTACAGGGCCGCCGCCTCTATACAATCGGTCGATCAATGCATTGAGACCGTGCCTCTCTGCATATCGAGTCTCAAAGCCTATTGGATCGCGATTTATAATGGAGTGCTGCAAAGAAAACAAAATGCTAACTGTTAGAAACATGATTGTTAGTACAAAGAATATTTCAAAAAAACAAACAAGCAAAACAAAAGAAAAACTTACAAAGTCCTCCAAATATATCCTGTGGCCGCCACTCCCAAGATGATGGACCACTCCGGCCTCGAGTCGTGCCCTCGCCACCTCGCGCTGCTGACTCCAACGTCCTGGAGAATCTGTAGCCCCCTCCCTCAATCGGCGCCCCCTCCCTCAGTCGGCACGCCAGTCGTCTACATCTAACCACTCGGGCTTTGCAGTGCCACTCTTGATTGCCTTGTGTGCATCGGATCGTCTATGTGACATGTATGCACGCATGCAATCTATCATCCAACCCATAGAGAATCTATCTACTGCGGCTGGCATCGGAAACTCCTCATGCAAGGATGCTACTATGTAGTCCTTGCTCCCCTCCGGTATGTTCTTCCAATGATCCAGGACGTTGTGCCGAAAAACTTGTTGGCACAACTCTCTCATGCGAGCCATCACCCTCCTCCCCTCATCATTCATGATGATGGCTCCTGACCTACTATCGACCAGATATCCATAACCCCTAGGAGTCTACCTAAGATGGGTCATCTCCCATCTGCATCCACTCTCTTGGGCATATCTAGGAGACCCCTCTACATCCGGTGTACCGACGGGGGTAATCTCTCTCGGAGTGGCACCTAAAGGGGTGCCACCCAAAGGGGTGCCACCTGCTGACGGCGGCTGCACAAAAGCTGGAGTAACTGGAGTAGATGCCCCCACAGGTGTGACAAATCCTGGAGGTGGCGCAACTCCAGCTGAACGACGAGACGGAGACACCACATCCGTGTCTCCACAGCAGCATCCCCCTGATCCCGATGCACTCCCTCCCTCTAGCCCAAGTCGTGAGCGTCGAGATCGTCTGCTCGAAGCCAAAGCATCCGATCGCGCTGAAGCAGATCTAGTAGAGCGCCCTGACGAAGAACGAGACAGCTCCTGGTCTGCCATCTCTCTGAATCTCGCGAGCTGGTCTGGAGACATGCGTGCGAAGATGTCCTGTAACTCCTCATCGTTCATCCCTCGACTCATCCTGAAAATGTCACCTGCACAGATAAAAAATGATGTTAGAATAATCAATTTAAATCATACAAAGCACAGTAATATAAATCATTTTAAAAAAATCTCTCTTAAAATGCATATCTTATGTACTTTTATAAGAGATTGGTCAACGAATTGAGTAAGTGGATGCTCCAAGTATGAAGTATCCTATGGTCCCATGTTAATCTCCTGACACAACTCTGCATACACTAGAAGGTCGATAGACATGTCACCACAAAAGAATGAGTCCGCCTCGTTCTCAAAAAATTCTTGGACTCCTGTATTTCCATCATTGTTAGCCGATGTTGGCTCCAAGCTTTCGACGGCCTCCACCCCTTGTAATATCGACCCCTCTATTTGCATATTATCTTCATCTATGCTCGGAACATCGCTTTAATCATATACTCTTGCACTTCGGAGAGTTGAAGGTATAACATACCACCATCGAGGTTGTCGGGGGTTTGGATAGAAGATTACCTGTTCACAAACACGTACAAGAGAGTGATTAACCATTGTGACATAAACCATGTCGTAATACAATTAGCAAGCAAATGACTCCATGGACCTGTTCACAATGGACCGGCAACACAAAGGTGTCGCGCAAATCCGTCCATTTTTTTTCGGAATCTATTTCGAGAAATCCCGATGGACCTCGTCGAATTGTTGCTCCAGCTCCTCCAAGTACCACTTTGAACCACTGCACATCGAATAGTATCATGGAGAAGCTACGGTAATCCACCATAATAATTTTTTGCAAGTTTCCAAAATACTCCATGTCATCCACAACCGTGTTTGGATCCATTGCTCGTCGCCGGCTCTCTTGCTTGAACCTTGCCATGACACCACAGTCCATTGTGGAGCGCATTTTGTCAATACGCTCCACGCGAAAATGCCATCCGCGCGACCATATTTGGGCATCTGAGGCCGTTTCAGGCCCCGTTTTAGAGCTGCAAGGTTGCAGACAGTAGTTCGAGATACCCTGTAATTTCAGTTGTGTCTGTCGTATATAGGTGTACATGTTATAGATTTCAGATCTGTAAGTTCAAAGGTGTTTACCAGTGAATAAACACAAGGTTTATCTGCAAACTAGTTGCAAATTGCATGTATTGTTGAGCAGACAGTGAAAAAGGCTGTCTAGTGTATTGCTGTGCACTACAGGTCGAGGGTTGCAGAAGATTTGCTTGCTGTTCAGAATTAATTTTGTGATAATGGTAGAGAACAATGAAAACCCCATCATTGAGAAGCTCAACAAGAACAACTACCCTTCATGGAAGTTCCGTGTCACGAACTTCCTTATTGGAAAAGGCCTCTACAAGTTTGTTCTAGGTGAAGAAAAGGAGCCGAAGCTGAGTGATCCTCCAACTGTAGAAGAGACAACGGCATGAAAGGAATGGAATGCAAAAGACAAAAAGGTCATGTATTGGCTGTCTGCAATAATTAACAATAATATATTGGGACATATTAGAAATGCAAAGAAATCATATGCAGCTTGGACCATACTTGAAAGTATATTTTCTGTAAATAAAAAGGTACGAAAGATTCAACTCAAGCAAGAGTTGAATACATTGAAGAAATGAAAGATGTCTATCAATGAGTATACACTGAAGGTAAGGAGCATTGCAGATGCCTTGGCAGCGATTGATGCAATGCTCGATGATGATGATTTGGTGTCGTCTACCTTGGGTGGACTTAATAATGAAAAGGCTTGGAAGTCTTTTATAACTTCCGTATATGTCAGAAAGCCATTTGCTGATTTCGATGAGTTGGTCTCCCTTATGATCACTGAAGAGATCAACATGCAGAGTGAGACATCTGAAAGAAGTGGTAAACAGGTCCAAGCTTTCTACTCCAGTTCAGAAAGGGGATGTGGTAGGTTCTCATTAAGAGGCCGTGGTACAGGACATGGTAGTGACAACCAGCAAAACATATTGAATCAGTAATTTGGCGATATGCAGGTTTCAGGAGGTCGTGGTACCTTTAGAGGCAAGGGGAGCTTTAGAGGAAGAGAAGGATGGCAGAATAGAGGTTCTAACAACTCTAGTATTGTATGTCACTACTGTGGCAAAACAAGTCATATTGTAGCCCAATGTTATGCTGAGAAAGATAATATTTGCAGTGGTAAGTTGCAGTAAGGAAACCATGCATCGTCTTCACAATAGAATGAAGACAAAAATGAACGTCTATTTGTTATGCAGCATATGCTGAATGCTGTTACAGGAAAGGGAACACATGATGATGTTTGGTATGTTGATTTAGGTGCATTCAATCATATGAGCAACCATGCAGAATGGTTTGGAGAGATGCAGGATTTGCAAAATGCAAGTTATATGCAGACGGGTGATGATTCATGCCACCCAATTTCACACATTGGAAAATCTCCCTTGTCCTTGTACGATGGTAAGACAAAGAGACTTTCAGATGTATTACATGTGCCATCTATTACAAAGAACTTGGTGTCAGTCGATCAAATGATAGAACAAGGGCTGCAAGTCAAATTTAATGCAAAGGGCTGCTTTGTAGAAGACTTCAATGACAAGAGTAGGTTGGTAGCAAAGGGAAGTAGAGTTGGACGTATACTCTGGATGCTGGAATTCCTACTATGAATGCTGCTATGTATACTAAAGGAAAAGGTGTTGTTGCAGATATTGAAATTTGGCACAAACCCATTGGACATGTAAATGTACAAAGGCTGAAATTAATACAGTCCAAAGGGTTGGTTACAGATTTGCCTACATTTAGAGTTGCAGAATTTCATAAGGTATGCGAAGCATATCAGTTTGGTAAGTAGCCAAGACAACCCTTTTCACATGACAGAGATGTAAGCAGAAATATCCTTGATGTTGTGCATACAGATATTTGGGGGCCTACACAAAATGTATCTCTTGGAGGCAGTTTATACTTTGTCACATTCATTGATGATTGTTCTAGAAAGTTGTGGGTATATTTTATCAAGGAAAAGAGTGAAGCGTTTGAGCACTTTAGAACTTTCAAGGCTGCAGTTGAAAGAGAAACAAGCTTGAAAGTAAAGTGCTTGAGGTCAGATGGAGGGGGAGAGTACCTCTCAAATGAGTTCAGTGATTTTGTGAGGTCTCATGGGATAAAGAGACAGTTCATATAAAGATATACCCCACAGCAAAATGATGTTGCAGAAAGGAAAAACATGCATATTGCAGAAGTTGCACGCGCCTTGATAGCTGAAAAGAATATGCCTAAGCATTTTTGGTCTGAGGCTGTTCATACTGGTGTCTATATTATGAACAGAACTCCCATAGCTGCAGTTCATGGGATGACTCCTGAAGAATGCTTTACTGGCAAGAAGCCTGATGTATCGCACTTGAAGGTATTTGGATATATTGCATATATTCATGTGCCAGATAAGCTACGGAAGAAGCTTGATCCAAAGGCAGAAAAATGTGTCTTTATTGGATACTCTTTAGAGCAGAAAGGGTATCGTTGTTATAACCCTGTCACATGTAAGTTCAAAGTGAGCAAGGATGTCATCTTTGATGAAATGAGCAGTTGGTATGCATCTAGTGGTGATGCATTGGATGATGATGATGATCATGACACTCATGTGCAGGGGCTGAAAAGCAAGAATCATGGACTCTTAGTGGACCAGAGACATCACCTGGTAGTCCATGGTCTGGGAGACTAACGAGTAGCTCTACATCTTCAGGTGCATCTAGTAGCACCACAGGTAAAGACAAAGGAAAGAATAAAGTGTCAGATGGAATTGATGCAGTTCTTCATGCAGACTCCAGTGGCTCAAAGAGCTTGGATGATGAGCTTGGCATTCCTTCTGTCAGGACACTAGGTGTACAGAGAGCTCATAGCAATGTAAAGGCTCCATTGAGTGATCCGGTGGTACGCAGATCTAGCAGGGACAGATACCCTGTTAAAAGATTTGGTTTTGAAGGTTATGCAACTCACCATTATGCTTATATGGTGAAACTAGTTGAGGATATTGAGCCCACTTGTTTTGAGGATGCTGTTGGTCATACTCATTGAGATGCAGCAATGGATGAGGAGATGGCTACATTAGAGGCCAATAAGACTTGGGATCTAGTATCATTGCCGAAGGGCAAGAAATCTATTGGATGTAAGTGGGTTTATAAGATTAAGCACAGTGCAGATGGTTCTATTAGTAGGTACAAAGCTAGGCTAGTTGCAAAAGGCTATGCCCAGACATATGGCATAGATTATGATGAAACCTTCAGTCTAGTTGCTTGGATGGCAATTGCCAGATGTGTGATTTCTTTGGCAGCAGCCAAAGGTTGGAGGTTGCAGCAAATGGATGTGAAGAATGCCTTTTTGCATGGTGATTTGCAGGAAGAAGTGTATATGGATCAGCCAGCAGGTTATGGAGATTTACAGCATCCCACGTATGTGCACAGGTTGAAGAAGGCGCTCTATGGGCTCAAGCAAGCACCTAGAGCATGGTCTGACAAGATCAGAGAGTATCTTGTTAATATTGGCTTTTATGTTTCTGATGCTGATCACTCACTTTATGTAAGAAAGGGAGATGCAGGTTTGGTCATCATAGTCATCTATGTGGATGACTTGATTATTACAGGTGATAGTGATAGTGGGATTGCTGAAGTCAAGGATTTTTTGAAGAAGAAGTTTGAGATGAAGGACTTAGGTGAGCTAAGGTACTTCCTTGGTATTGAGGTGATCAGATGTGATGATGGTATATGGCTGTCCCAAAGACACTATGGCTTGGATATGTTGTCCAAGTATGGTATGACAGCATGCAAACCACTTTCAATCCCATTGGAGCAAAATGTAAAGTTGAGTGCTGATGTTGGGGATGAGATAGAAGACCCTACTATGTTCAGGAGGATAGTGGGGAGTTTGATCTACATGACCGTTACAAGGCCAGACTTGAGCTACATTGTTGGTCTTGTGAGTCAGTTTATGCAAGTAACTAGAAAGCCACATTTGGATGCAGTCAGATGCATATTGAGATATGTGAAGTCCACATTACATTATGGACTTTTCTATGAGGCAGGTACAGATGTACAGGTGTTTGGATACACAGATGCAGATTGGGCTGGTAGTATGTCTGATAGAAGATCTACCAGCGGATACATGTTCTCTCTTGGTAGTGCAGCAATTACTTGGAGCAGCAAAAACAACTTACAATTGCTTTGTCGAATACAGAGGCTGAGTATAGAGGTACTGTTGTAGCAGCATGTGAGGTAGTATGGCTGCGAAAGTTATTGGCTGATTTAGATGTAAAAGTGGAAGGTCCAGTTGTCATTTATTGTGACAACATGAGCAGTATACAGTTAGCTAGGAACCCTGTGTTCCATGCCAGGACAAAATATATTGAGATACACTACCACTTCGTGAGAGAGAATGTACTAGTAGGTGAGATTGACTTGGTGTATGTTAGCACACAGGATTGCATAGCTGACATCTTCACGAAGGCATTGGGTACAGAGAAGCTTCAAAAGTTTCGAAGCTTACTTGGAGTTGCAGAGATGCAGTTGAGCTTGAGGGGGAGTGTTGAGATGACAAGCTCAACACATGCGGACATTGATGATGGACCGCTTGGTTAGATGGGTCCACACGTCTACACTCTGACTCATTACTTATTATATTCAGGTTGTTACACCTATTTACAGCCGGCATAGTTATAGCGCCAGTTGACTAGTGTAGTCGGTTATGCATTGTTTGACTTAGTAGGCCTTTTTCCTTTATGTTGTATCTTATCTATACTCTATGTATATTGTAAAGTGTGTGGAAGAAGAAGAAGAAACCAACAAGAAAACGTTTTGGCCTCCATCTCTCTTCTTGTCTCTTGAGTGAGCTTCTCCTTGTGCATTCTGTGTGTGTTCGGCGCAGCATCTTGAGCAAGTCCCCCCACCACACGATTCTTGACAACTTTGCGTACCTCAACCACTTTCTCCAGCTACATATGCATTTTGTCCTCATGAAAGATGATATCATGGTTGCGGATCACTTTTCGCACCTACGGATCCCATAGACGGTAACCCATCTCTCGTGCATCTCCATAGCCAATGAAAATGCATTTGATACTTTTAGGATCTAGCTAAATGCGTTTGTCCTTGGGCACATGGCAGAATGCCTCACATCCAAAGACACGCAAATGTTCATAAGAGGGGGAACTTGCCTGCCCAGACTTCCTCTGCAACCTGAAAGTCAATGCCATTGCTAGGCAACCTGTTAATGAGATGCACTGCAGTAGTAACTACCTCAGCCCAAAAGTGTTGCGGTAAGCCAGCCTGGCTAAGCGCAGTAGTAACTACCTGTTAATGAGATGCATTGCAGTAGTAACTACCTCAACTCAAAAGTGCTGCGGTAAGCCAGCCTGGCTAAGCATGCTACGAACCCTTTTGTGAATGGTCCTATTCATGCGTTCAGTCATACCATTCTGGGGTGGGGTGTAAGGGGTGATCAACTGACACTTAATACCTCGCTCATCACAAAATTGCTCAATCTCACCCCCATTATCTGACCTTAGGCATTTTAGTCTTTTCCCATACTGGTTCTCTGCTAATGCAAGCCAACGCTGAAATGTATCTAAGACATCGGATTTTCTCTTTATGGGGTAAGACCAAACCTTACGTGAGTAATCATCTATGAAAGCAACAAAGTACTTTGCCCCTCCAAGTGACTGAGAGGGCATGGGTCCATATACATTTGAGTGCACAAGAGCCAAGGGCTCACCCATGCGTTTCTTACCAGACTTTTTATGCGTATTTCTAGTCTGCTTGCCATACAAACAATGATCACAAGAATCAAAATGCAAAGGATCAAAAGACGGAAGATACTGTAAAGCACGTAGCATTTTCATTCCTTTAAGGGACATATACCCCAAACGAGTATGCCAAAGGGATACATCGGGAATAGAACCCACAAACAAAACATGATCCAAGATAGCTCTAGATACAAGTAAGGGATAGAGGTTGCCAGACTTGGCACCTCTTACAAGGATAAGCCTACCACGAGTAATCTTCCGTGCAGAGTCTCCAAAAGACACACATCATCAAGTTGTCCAGCTGACATAAGGCTGTGAGTCAATGCAGGTACATGGCTTAAATAATGCAAAACAAAAGAACTGCCAGAAGGAAACTACAGCTTAACATCTCCAATGCCCACAATGTCAAGAGACTTGTCATCACCAAGATGCATAGAAACAAAGACGGTACGATAGGTATGAAACCAATCTCTACAGGGTGTCACATGAAATGATACACCCGAATCCAAAAGCCAGCACTATGCATACATAGAATGTATCTCAGAAGCCTGTAAGGCATCATATAAAGAAGCTACAAGTATGTAATCTTCATCTGAATGTGGCCTGCATGACATTAACCTCTTCTATCTTCACACTCAACTTTGTAGGTAAAATACTGCGCTCAGAAGACTTTTCCTGCACTTTCTATTTTCCCTTTTCATTGGGCTTATCATCACGCATCTTATGGCACTACGGCCTAATATGTCCTACTTTCCCACAATAATGATAGATAAGATTAAACTTCCATCCCCACGAGACTTACTGCGACCACGTGACTTGGACCTGGACTTCTGAGAGTTCTTGCCCTTATGATCATTATCATGCTTGCCATGTCTGCCACCTCTAACGATCAATGCATGTGAAGAGCGGGAAGCATCATTGTTTCTCGTATTGATTTCCTCAATAAATAAAGCACTCTCAACATCTTTGATTTTCAGCCCATCAAGCTTATTCATGCATATGGCAGTATGAAAGACATCCCATGATTCAAGAAAGGTGCAAAGTAGAAACAACGGGTGCAAGTTGTCTTTGAACTCAATACCCTGTGACAACAGATTCTTCATGAAAGCATGAAACTGACTGAAATGAGATGATAGGGATGTCCCCTCCTTCATGCAAAGGTCCATTAACTGCTTCAGCCAATACATCTGTGACGTAGGACTCTGTTGCACATAAAGCTATTGAATCTTCTCCCACACATCCCATGCACTCTAATTCTCATCTTCAACAAAATTATGATGGACCTCTTCTGAGAGTGACAAGATAATGGTAGACTTGCATAGCTCATCAACATCCATCCAAACATCATCATCCATATCCTTGGGTTTAACACCCTTGAAACGCAAGGGTTTAATCTGCAACTTCTGCACTAAAACTTGTCATATCTGGGACTTCCAATACCCATAGTTGGTACCATCCAACTTGGCAATGTTAAAGAGAGTTGTGTCTTTCAGATGACCAGCCATACTGTCCCAAATCAAAACAAAAAAGTAAAATTGTAGGTTGTTGTAATTAGCATAAGGTGGAGCAATCCAAGCTCAAAAGCATTCCTGAACCAAAAAGAAGCATTGAAAAATCTCCAAATACATCGGTATGATCATTTAAATCTCCAGTAAGCACCTCGGATCCAACAACCAATGCATACACCAAGTAAATGAGCTTTAGCCCATTGTATTACAACAGCATATTTACTATTAAATGAAGCTCAATTAGTGTCCAAATCTGCTCCAAATTAGTCCCAAATCATAGACATATCATCCCATAACATCCGCGCATCACCGAGCATCAATAGGCATCAAACAGGCAATGCCAAGAAGCATCAAATAGTAAATGTCAAGTGCTGCCTTGTTTTCACAGTCCTAGGACTGTGTATATAGCAATGGATGAAGATGGAAGCACTCGAATCGATCGTTGGGAGCCAAGAACTAATGTCGGGGAGTCCAACCATGATCGGAAAGGTTTCCAACAATGTCGGAAAGCAGGGGAAGGAGCTAGAAATGCCAGGAGGAAATCAGCCTAGCCCCTAAAAATGTGCCACATTTTGCATTGGCTGCTTTTGGGGGCTGGGGGTTCTTCAATAGTGCTCTGGAGCACTTGGCAATGTTGAGGGGGCTCCGATGTAGCCCTGCAAGGTGCCAATGGAAGGCCGAAAGATCGGGGAGGAGGCGAGAGATTAAAACATACCTGCAAATGAAGGTGCCATGGCTGCCATTGAAGCTCAGGTTGAAGCTCTTCAAATCCGAGCTAAAGAGAATGCCAAGCAAGCTCCAATGCCTTTGCTCTGATACCAGTTGAAAGGAAAGTGGAACCCATGAAGAAGAAGCTTGGCGGTGAGAGCTATGGTGGATGGAGAGCAAGAGTAAGAGAGAGAGTGAAACTCAAAGTGGGAACTCCAACAACGACAATATGTGGCCGGAGATTCCATTATTTAGACTGTCACTAAAAGAATAAAGAATAAGTGACTGTGATGGGTGCCCGCCACTTGCAGTGTGCAGTGGCGGGTATACTGTCAGTGTAGTAATACACGGGTGGCTAGGCCTTTACCCCCAACATCCTCCCTTCTCTTTCTCTTCTCCTCTTTGTAGTCTTCTCCTCTCCCTCTCTAGTCCTCATCATAGTATATAAGGTGTAAAGAGACATAGTTAGAGCATCAATTTATCAAATAATCAAGTCTCTTCACCTTTCTTCAAACCTTTTCCTTCAAACCTTTATGGCTTCCTCTCCTTTATCTCTATTCCTGTCTTTCTCTCTCTTTCTCTAGTGTTTCTCTCTCCTCTTTGCAATTTTCTCTCTCTTCTCTTCTCCCTTTCTAGTCCTCTTCCTTACACATGCCATGCATGGAAAGCTACCTCCTCATAGATGCATGCATCCCACATGGCATACATGCGATGCATGCATGCATATTGACTATTTGGTGTAGATGTAGACATCTAAGGGGGCCATCCATCCTAGTAGGTTGGATATTGATGAATGAAAATCCATCAATTATTCTCCACTATCCTCCTAAATTCTGACCTTACATTAACACATGAAGACATATAACATTTTTATATTATTGGTAATTTAAAAAGTAGAGTAGATAGATTCTACTAATGATGTAATAACTCTTGTTATTTTGTTATTATATCTAGATTAAAGGCATTAGAATAGATTGACTCTCAACCAATGGCATACTATGTAGTCTTGGAATTTGGATAAGTTCAACTTGTGTCTTTGTGCATAAAATGATCTTGTGATATTGTATCCTAACATTGAGCAATAGACACTCTCCATTCTCCATACTATCATTGAACTTAATAATTCCAGAACAACCATGGGCTCTCAAAGCTAATGCCAAGAGAAGAGAGATAGGAAAAGGAGGCCCCTTGCTCACTTAATTTTTGAAGAGGAGAGAAAACGAATCGCATGAGAGTGCAAACAAGAGTGGAGGGCTCAACAATGCATTATTGCAACTGCTAATATTGAAGCGTGACATCGAACCTTAGATGAGCCTACTACAACCACACTAGAAGCTAATCGACTTCTATCTTCATCAATTCCATCATGTCAAGGCTCACTTGTTCGTGCCCACTACCCATATGGAGCATAATTCATCTCCACCTTCTCAATCAATCAAAGTGATGTAAATACCCTTAGTAGTACCTACTTTAGAGAGCATTCTGGATGTGTAGCATAGCTATGTAGGAGAAAGAACAATTGGAAAGTCCACATTATGTCGATGTTGTAACATAATATTCAAGTGGCACTTTGATGACTTATTGAATTCTTGCTAGGCAAGTCTCCTTTTCATGTTGATTTATCATAATTCATTAGTGGAAGCTAGAAAAGCTCTCAAGGTTCTAAGTCAACATGAAAGGGATGCAAGATTTTCTTTGATTAGGAGTTTAAGAGCATCTTATGCTTCAATGAAGCAGCATAGAGGTGCATCTAACCATCTTGCTACTTGTCGCACTTATTACTTCCATTGCTAGGCTAGAAATGTTGGGGGATATCTGTGCTACTACATGTCCCCTAAAAATTGAGAAATTTTGGGAGGAGCACATTAGAGCACCTCCTAAATTCATAAGGCACATGGAATGTAAAGAATACATTGAGCATGGTGCTTTTTTCTTAGTGATAACATAGACACAGTTTTATAGGCAGTTTAAGGAGGACCATCTAGATCTTTAGTTAGGTCAAATAGCCTTTGAAAATGGAAAGCCTTGGTTTATCTAATACTATAGAGACCATGATACATATTGTTGTAGGTACCATGTGCAATTTAAGCTCATGTATGATGTATTTTGTAAGCTCTTCATTTGTGATTGTATGCTTCCCATTAGTCGACATGACTTTGTTCACATGATCTTATGTCCTTGGTTTTCTAGTGAACAATACATAGTTATATTTTGTGGACTTGCTCAAGTTGTGGATCATTGTGTAAAGCACCTTTGTCTATGGAGGACAACTCAAATGTGGAGATTGTACAATAGCAAAGGTATGAGAAGTGCATGGTGCCAATGGCTTCTTGAGGGTAGAGTAGAAGACTACATCTAGTTACCAAAGCTACCCCTTAGGTCATTTTCACATCTACCTTTTGAAGAAATTTAATATCCTACATAGAGCATGTGCATATAGTGAACTGGTAGGATTATCATTTTCAATCATGACTTGAGAGCTTTCCTTTGGGAGTGGTGGTATCAATTGTGGACTTCTTTGAGAACTACACCTTTAAACCACAACAAGAGATTCAATTAGAATACTACTTCTCTAAGCATGCAAGCTAGTTTTATAGAAGCATGTTTATTTAATATTTCTCTTCACACATCATATGTAGTAATTTGATTTTTTGCTAACTAAGGTTTCCATACTTGCACATATTACCTATCAACATGCAAACTTGAGGATTGTGTCATTATAAAAGAGTACCTCTTCTATATTACTGATGACTAACATCATGATGCACACTTTGTACAACACTACTTCTCTCATCATGATACTTTCTCTTGCATGATGGAGAAGTTTGTATGCAATAGCATTGGATATAGTTGGAGGTTGTAGAGCATAGTTCAAATCTTCTCAATAGTCCTATAAGATGTGTAGGTGGCACACCAAGATCAAGGTTCTAGTTTTATGGAGCTATTACAATGCATGGAAAGGATGAGCATGATGACACTGGTGTATGTGTAAAGCATGCCCTTCAATATTACAAACTTCGACATATAGCAGAGCACTTCAGAGATACATTGCTTATCAACAATGTATAAAGAGAGTGATGCATTTCTTCTTTTGATGCATTGATGGTATTGATCGATCTAGAGGACATGATTTCCATAGAATAGAGCTCCTATGTAACACTTAATGATTTTGAACAATGTAATTTGAATCCTATGTCTATGTTCTCTCTCCCTTGGGGCCAAAGAGTAGAATTTACATAATATTCCCTCCTTTAGCCTAAGGCATATGCTAAAGGTTCCAATACTATACATGACATAAGTCTTATCATTCCAATGCAAATTAATCAATCTGGCAAGAGCATTTATGCCTCTTCTCTAAGTGACAATTATCTTTTAGCATTTTCCTACTATGCAACATTTTTTTTCTTGGCTTTATCTTCCTTTCTCCTAAGGCAAGGAATCGCATGTCATCGATGTAAATTTTACATAATCTCTCCCATGTATGTACCGTGTATATACATTTGCGAACTTTAAACAATATTATCCTCATTAAAGATTAATCAAAGACTCATCGATGCTCAATACTTTAGTGTCCCATATGTTGCTTATGCTATGCATGGATTCATCACATAGCAACTAGGTGCAATGTAACTCCCTTTCATACAAGCACTTCATAAACTTCATCTTTGAATATTTGAGATGTGAATTATTCTTTTCAATGACCTATTCTACCACCACAAGGTACGGAGCCTAATGTATCTCTTGTGAGCATTAAAACAAGCATCTATCAATTTAAAAATACATTACTTACGACCTGTACCGCAATTAGATTGACAGTGATGCCTTCACTCAAAGCTCTGTTGCTAGTTGTAGGTTTATCATCTGCACACGATATTCTTCGCTTGGAGGCCATCGTCCACAAGTAGACTCAAGAGATTAAGAAGGTGGAATAGATTCGAGATAAGAGAAGATGGTTAAATCGAGAATCGAGATAGAGGAAAATTGTGCAGCCTCTCGGGGTAACTCTTCTCTCTCTCTCTCTCTCTCTCTCTCTCTCTCTCTCTCTCTCTCTCTCAAGCTCTCTCTCACAATCTCTTGGAGGGGTATACTCTCTCTCCCTCTCTCTTGCAGCCTTTCGGGGCCTCCTTATGCTCCCTTGTGCCTCCCCATGCCTCATATTTATAATGAATTAGAGAGGAGGGGATAAGTCTGAGAACAAGAGTGGAGGGGCTCTTAAAAGACTCAGTGATCTGATGCTCAGATCATAAATCTAATGGTTGCATTGGCTCCAAAAGGGGGGTAAAATCCCAAGACGCTTGATTAGAAAGCTCTTAGTTCACTCCTTCTTCTTTTCCCTGTTCGAAGTGCTGTCTACTGCTTGTAGACTGCGATCGCAGCGCGTGCGATTTTGCGAGTCACTTTTCTTTATTGCTTGTTGCTGATGATTCTGAGGAGAGTACAATGACACTCATCCTTTTGATTTCATTGACTAGTGTACTTGAAAAAAAGTCACTCGAGATATGCAATACACTTCTAGTGTATGATGGTCTATGTGTTTATAATTGTACACATAGCCTTACAATTTTAAGCAGAGCACTTAGTTATTTTCATTTCCTAATAAAAGCATTCAGATTGTGTAGGTATTAGCAGCAATGATGATTTAAACAAAGTGCTTTAGTGCTTACAAGCACTCATCTATAGCTCATGTTTCTAGAGATGGTAAATGTCAGTCTTAATGTGCTTGATGTTGACTCTTCAAGTAGAGGAACTTCTAAAATGAGATTCCCAGATTAACAAAACACTCTGTAAGAGTTGACTCAGTTATTAAAATCACTGTTGATGACCAAAGATTGAAAAAAAATTGAAAATGGATGAAGCTTGAAGCTCCTGGCTATGGCTGCTAGAGACCCACAGTTAGGGTTTTGATCATTGCAGGCTGTAGGAGATGAATCAGTACAAACCCTCTTAGGTGAGTATAGTCCTCTATAGGGGCTACAAAAGCCCTAAGGTAGCTGGCATTATTGCGCCCTGTACCAGATAAACTTCAACTCGAATCAAGTTGCTGCGAAAACTATGCCAGATCTATGATTTCTGCAATGTCATCCACCACGTCGACTAATGTCCGCCTTTGTTGTGCACATGCTGAATCGCCCTGAGTTGCTGAAGAGTTCCTCAAAAAGAACCATGAGCTGAAACGGCCTCCTTTGTCCTCCCCAAGTCCTCCATGAGAGGTGGGTCTAGTTTGGCTATGGAGGCAAGAGGTAAAAGATGAAGATGATGGACTATCTTATGCACTTAGTGAGGCTGAGGGTATAGGAAGCTGAGGGGATCAGAGGAGGCTCTAATACCATGTTTGAAAGCAGAGTTGTAGCATTGGAATGTGTGCAGAAGAGGGAGAAAGAGACTCAAAGTACAAGAACAAATTCTTGTTTAATAAGTTACTCAAGGTACAACTTGGGTACACTCTATCTCACACTTGATAGTGACCCATAGGCTGTTTATATAGCCTCTGCCAAGCTAGGGTTAGGGTTTCCCTTGCCCCTAAGGCTATTCACACCCATCTTCCCTTATAATCCCTTGCTTATAGTGGGTTTCTATGCCTATCTTCTAACATGAATACTATTGAATACAAGTTTCAAGTGCTATTACTTGTTGTGTATTAGAGTTTTAACACCATATTGGGGAATATGGGAATTTTCCATAAGTTTGGGACACATGGTCAAATCTTTGGATTTGTCATAACTTGAACACTATAACTGCAAATCAAGTGCTCTATAGCTCAATAGATTCCGTTTTTCAAGCGCTTTCCAATGATAGGTCACATCATATGGTTTTGAGAAAATTATGGGCATGTTATCCGGGTGCCACCTTTTTAGTATTCAAAAAATGGGAATTGGGAGATTCCCAAACTCACTAATATTGTGTTTTTTGCAAATTTCTAGTTCCCCAAATTCATTAGTGGATCACTCCACCCTGTTGCTAGGGTTTTACTATTGATCTCTACTCCCTTAAAACTACTTCAATAGATTCTCTTGAGCTTTGTGTAGCTCTAAATAGGACTACATGCTAAGTGGCAAAACTACCCATGAAAACTTGGCCTTTAAACTAATTTTTTAGATAATAATAATTCAAGTAAATAAAAAGACTAAGGTCTCACCCAAACTTGTTGGTCACTATACAACCTAAATTTAAATTTCTTAGCTCATTGAATAAAGATGTTGGAACTTTTCACAAATTTTAGTCTAAGATATTAAATAATTTAATTTTCTAGCTTTAAGTAATATTTCACTCCTTGCAATGAATCTTTTAGAGATTGAAGGGCCACTCCATGTATTCATAGAATACATATGAATTCCTCCAATTGAGATCTCAAGGAATATATTTGAGTTTCTAACATTGAAGTCTTCTAATCTATTTTCTATTATTTGTAACCAACAATCCTAAAACTTAGTTTGCCCCTTAGATTGCACAACCCAAGGAGCCAAAATCAGGTCCTTTAGTTGCATGAAAATTATACCTATAGGCCACTAGTTCTCATTCAATTTGTTATCCCTTGACTAAATCTACATCAAGAACCTTCATTAGTCTCATTGAGAGCTACATGCATGCAACCTAATGCATACATACAAACCCTAATCATTACCCATTCTAGAGAGTACGGTTAACAAATTCCCTGTTAGAAACACTTTACATCCAAATTCAAGGCTCAAATCTTTCATTTTCTTACTGGATTGCACATCCCTTGGGCATACAGAAGAGAACAAAGCTATAGAAATATAACTTTGATTTTTCCCCTAAAATTTTGTGACTAATAGTCGTCAACAATCACACATGCATTAAGTGCTATCATCTTGCCCAAAATATTGTGCTAGTCTATGTTAATACCCAAAATTATGCCACCTACTACTTGAATAAAAGCTTTACTTCCTATCACATGTTGTGTATCAGAGCTTTGCAAATGTTTGATGCCCCAAATTCATTAGTAGATGAGTTCAACATTTTGCTAAGGTGCTATTACTAATCTCTCCTCCCTTAGAACTACCTAGAATGGCTCTTTTAGTCCTACATAGCTCTAAATAGAGCTACATGCCAGGTGGAAAACCTACCCATGCAAAACTTAGTCTCTAAATTGAATTTTTAGCTAGTAATAATTCGATTAAATAAAAAGACTAAGGCCTTGCCCAAACTTGTTGGTCACTACATAACCCAAGTTTAAATTGCTTAGCTCGTTGAATCTAGAAATGTTGAAAATTTCACAAATTTTATTCTAAGACATCAAATATTTAATTCGCTAACTCTAAAAAGCAATATTGCACTCCTTGCAATATTTTTTCTCAAATTGATTTGGAATATTGTTTATGAATGGAAAATATTGAAGCTTTTAGAGATTCAAGGACCCACTCCACAAAGTCACAACATAGGTCTGAGTTCCTCCAATTGAGATATCAAGGAATATGTTGAGTTCCCACCATTGAAGTTTTCCCATCCATTTGCTATTCTGTGTAACCAATAGCTCTAAAACTTAGTGTGCCTCTTAGACTGCACAACCTCAAGAGTTGAAATCAATTCTTCTTTAGTTGCATATAAATTAGCCTTATAAACCACTAGTCCTTATAGAACTTATTATCTCTTGACTAAATCTATGTCAAGAACCTTCATAAATCATTGAGACATGCATGCATGCAACTTAACATATCCATAGAATTATGATCAACTACTAATTATAGACTACTAGGATCAATAAATCCCTATTAGGAACACTTTAGGTCCAAATTCAACGCTTAGATATTTCATTTTCTTCACAAAATTACAATGTCTTGGGTATAGGAGAGAAGGAAACGGAAGAAATAGAAATTTTATTTTCCTCCTAAATTTTCTCCAAACAATGGTCATCAATAGTCAAACATACATTAAATATTGCTGTCTCACCCAAAATGTTCTGCCAACCTTTGTTAATGCCCAAAATCACATTATCTACTATTGAATACATGCTTCAGTTGTTGCTATCACATGTTGTGTATTAGAGATTTCCAAATGTCTGGTGCCCCAAATTCATTAGTAGATTGGTGTATCCTATCGCTAGGGTGATACTATTGATCTCTCCTCCCTTAAAACTACCTAGAGAATGGCTCTCTTGAGCCTTGCATGGCTCTATATAAGACTGCATGCCAAGTGGCAAACTTGTCCGTGCTAAACTTAGTCTTTAAATTAAAATTTTAGCTACTAATAATTCAGATAAATAAAAAGACTAATGCCCCACCCAAACTTGTTGGGGTCACTACATAAAACAAATTTAAATTTCATAACTCATTGAACCTAGAAATTTTGAAACCTTTTAGTCTAAGTGTTTAATCCTTTAATTCCCTAACTCCCATGACACCAAAAGTCATTTCCAAATGGTTTTTTAATGCATTTTACCTAGACCCATCCTAGATATGTCACTAGCACATGTCACCACAACTTTTACCAATGTTTGTTATTAATCAAGCTAGGATCATTGACTCATGTTCAACTTTACCTCATTGGGCATAACACTTATGCTCAACTTACTTGTTTGAAAGTATCAAGTTAAAAACTCATGACCATGTGACTAGAAGTTAGCAACTTATATAGGGCAAAATTACACGTCCACACCCTAACCCTCATTAGATGTAGGTAGGTGCAATGAATTTTCATAGAGGAGAGATATGCAATATTCAACATTTTCTTGTCTTCTCATGAAAAATATGTAGGTAGAGCAGAACTATTCAATATCCAAAATTTTGTTGTATTCTCATCATGAAATATTTAGGTGAGGTCTAATAAACTCAAATTTGTCTTCTCTTAAAGGTCCAAATGCTTGGAGAAGGGCTCAGTAATCCTTTAAAAAGAAAACTTGCACATGCACATCTAAGTCATGGAAGCACAAGGTACACACCTAAGTTATGGAAGCAACAAAATCTATATTGATTTATTAGTTAGGAAGGATGCATGTGACAATTTTATAAGCATTATTGGTTTTTGTAAATCTCATAATGATAAGTAGAGGTAGAATGGAGAATGGGAGCAACTACAATGTGTCTAGATATTTATCAAAGTAGGCAAATTTGTGCATGATCCTATGGCCAATGCAAGGATACATAGGCCCCATGATGCAATTATGGGTGAAGCTAGTGTGGAGAGATTCAAGGTGATGTTCGTCAATACATAGCTTAACATAGCATGCATGTCGGAGATAGAGGCAGTTTTGTAGGGGTGGTTAGGCCTAGACATTTGGCTAGCAGAGCTATCAAATGACAAGCTAGATGGAAACACTTGTAGCCATGATATGGCTATCCAGTTGGCCATGTGCTTCAAGATGGGCCCTCCTCTCAAGAGCCTTATCTTGAGAGTGGCCTCCTCATGCAAAGTGACCTTCCCCTATCCCTCATTGTCTCCAATTTCCTCCTTCCCCTTCACACGAGATGGAGCCACTAAATTTGGACTCTTAAAACTCACTTTCTTGACCACCTCTTTGTTGAGATGGCAAGCTCAATACGTACGCACATTGATTATGGACCACTTGGTTAGATAGCTTAACACATCTACACTTAGTATATCAATGGTCATTATAATCCTCACATGGCCACCACTGACTTATCACTTATTATATTTGGTTTGTTATATCTAAGTACAACTATCATGGTTATAGCACCACAATTATTTACTATAGTCGTGTATGAATTATTTGACTTAGTAGGTCATTTTCTTTCATATTGTATCTTATCTATACTTTGTGTAAATTGTATTACAAGTAGAAGGAATAAGAAAATTTAGCAAGAAAATATTTTGGCCTTTATCTCTGTTCTTTTGTTCTTGATTGAGCTTCCTCTTGTGTATATTATGTGTGTTTAGTGCAATATTTCAAGCAAGTCCCCCCACCACACGATTTGTAAAATGGTATTAGAGCAGTGCCATTGAGAGAGATTTGTTTTGAAGGCTAAGGTAAAGGAGAAGGATTAAGGATTCAAGCAAGCAAGAAATTGGTAAGAAGCTCTCATTTTCTCTCTCTCTTTATCTTAAATAGTGCATATGGAAGCATTGAAAGTAGAGCAAAGCAAAAAACTGTAATGTGCCCGCCTATCAGCTATCCAAGCACATTTTTAGTGGTCCATTGAGAAACAAATCTAAGCGTCACTGCCTGGCATTTTCATGGAATCTTCTGAGGTTTGTCGCCTAGGGTTTCCTGAGTTCGCCTCGCAACGAAACGATCGCGGCCGAATCCACTAGGATCGACCTGAAATCTAGGCTCCTAGGAGTCAAGGTCTCCTGATAGCATTCTAGTGTCGGGTTTTGGACACCCTATTTTACACAGAGATACCCAATCCGAAGTAGATCCATACCGTACTTGGTTCAAAGAGAATGGGAAACGAGAGGGATGTGCCTCTCAACCTCTCTGCCCGTAGGGCATACTCCCATTCCGGTCCCCTAAAATAGCATGAATCAGGTTCTAACTTAACAATACTTAAAGGTGAATGACTGTAAAACCTTGTGAGAAGCCTCCCAGTTCTTTGGGACCACCCTGCTATAGGACAGACCTGTCGGGGTTCTGCCCACCCGCTTCCTTGGATAGCTTTAGTTTTCTAATTAGGTCACATCACATTTATGTGTGACATTCAAACCAGCTTCATTAATTAAGCCTTTTAGGAAACAAGGTTCGTTTGCATAATTTAGAGCATCGATATGCAAACAAAACAAGCAATCCTTTCGACAAACAAATTCCTTAGCTTATTTTCCAGTTAAACTTTGTCTCCTGCCCATACAGGAGAATTATGTATCCCTTTTGTCCAATAGAAGTACTTGGTCCAAATCACATGGCACCATAATTTCTATCCTTTATCTAGAATAGGATCTTTCAATGCCTTAGACGTTGGGCTCACGAGAGTCTACAACTTCATTCCAGACTAGGAAAGGGGGGTCCACATCACATGGCACCATAATTTCTATCCTTTATCTAGAATAGGATCTTTCAATGCCCTAGACATTGGGCTGACGAGAGTCTACAACTTCGTTCCAGACTAGGAAAGGGATGTCCAGAGCTCCACTGACCCCAAGTGACCTAGGAAGTGAGACACTTTTCGTGGTTGGCCTTTTCACCACTCGATCTTCGGCCCGTGAATCGATTAGTGCCCTCTTGGGTTGAAATGCGGTGTGACCTTGGAGATGATCCACCTGCACAAAATATCCTTCCTTAATTAATCCAATTAAGAATCAAGCCCAGTCAAGGCAATCGGCCTAATATCATCTTCTTGGAAAAACATTCCTTTATTTCCCATGGCAATTTGTCATTACTGACCCCTACCATTCATTTACCATCAAGCACAAGTACTTGGAATAATCATCCAAATCACATCCCCTCAATCAATTTAATGCAAAAGCATTTAGGATGTTATTTGTTCAGTCAACAAAACAATGGTATCCTTTTCCAAACATTGCAGGAATAGTCACAATAACCTTTCCATCATGTGTTTTCTCTCCCCCTTGGGACCAGGAGCGATTCTAAGTAAAACTTACTTAACACACTCTTCTATCGACTAAGGCATATGTTAAGGTTTCAAACACTATACAAGACATAAGTTCTATTAATCACTTACATTGATCGATAACCGAGCCCTCTTTCCAATAGGTACAAAAGCATCTGTCTTTCCTTTGACTAAGGGTTTCCCAATCCCTAGAGCTCTCCTTTTTCCTTTGAAGATTGGGATTGTAATTCGTACCTAGCCCAATCCCCAAGTTGGGTTGATGAAGGTGGTAGTTACTGGACGGACCCAAAGGCATCTTAGTTTTAGCCGTTATGATTGTTATTTACGCTAACTATGCATAACATCAAGGTTCCAATCTACCAAACATGAGCTATTAGTTCATGTTGTTAGCAAGAGCTTGGGCAAAGTCTAAAGCTTTGAAAATGAATTTCCTTAGGCAAAATCGCTTATTATGTCTTCCATCAAGTATGCGAGCTACATCATACCAATGGTGTGGTGGAAGCACACCTATTTTTGTGAGGAAGGGAAGATGGCAATGCTTGAGGCCTTACATGTTGGTTATAAGTTTATCGTATGGCATCCAAATACAATTAGCTTTTCTTAATACACAAATTTGGGGAATTCAATCCTTCAAATACTTACGACGCAGTTTATCCTTTCCAATGTCCTATTCTTGAATGACAAAATATGGCCCTAATGTGTCTCATGCGATAATCAAGCAAGCATCCAATAATCCAGAAATACTTACAACCGATATCGCATGTAGATTGGCAGTGATGCCCTTGCCCGAGGCTTTGTTTCTTGTTGAGGGATTGCCATCTAGGTGTGACAATTTATGCTTGGGTGTCATCTTCGATCTCTTTTCCTTTAGACGTGCTTTGCACAGGACTTCCGCATCTTGTACTCGATTAGCGAGGGCCAGTTGGGGAGCGAGATGAGCTGGCAGTCGAAGGATAATCACGTGGAAACGGGGTATGGGTCCGGGACCAATGGGAGAGAAGGAATGCATGTGTACACCCTCTTTCTCTTTCTCTCTTCCTCCCTCTTTCTCTTCTCTATCCTTCTCTCTCCCTCCCTTCTTCTTCTTCTCCCCTTCTACTCCTCTCTCGCTCTCCCTACTCTTCTTCTTCTTCTTCTTCTTCTCTTCTTCTTATCCTCTTCTTCTTCTCTTCTTCTTCTTCTCTCTTCTTCTTCTTCTTCTTCTTCTCTTCTTCTCCTCTCTCTCTCTCCCTACTCTTCTTCTTCTTCTTCTCCTCTCCTCCTCCTCTCTCTCTCTTCTCTACAGCCTGACAGAAAGGGGGGAAATAAGGTGGGATCCCCTAAGGCTTCCTATCCTCCCTCCATTATTACGATTGGGGGGATTTATATAATGGGGGAGAGGTGGTATTATTGGGGGGGGGGGGAGGGGGAACGAAGAGAGGAGGGGGAGTTATGGTGGGATCTTCTCCACCTATCCTACATGGTGGTGGGAGTAGGCCCGTGGCCTCGTCATCCTTGATTCTCTCCTTCTTCACGATCTTCGTCCTTGACCACTTCTCCCTTGTTGACGTCGTCCCTCTACCTTCCCCGTGATCTTCTTTCTTGTCTTCCTCCCCTACTGTCAACATCGCAGTGTTTCCTCCTCCTTTCCACATCGACTGTAGTTGCCCTCCCTCATCATCTCCTGTTCGCTGACTCCACTCCCTCTCCCTATCAACGCGATGACAGGGGGTGATAGTAATATTTAAAAAATTCGATCAAAATAATTTAGGGGGGTGTTTCAGGTAACGGCGTGTTACAAAAACTTAGATTGTGGGGTGAGATTTGGTAAGCAAGCAAGGTTTAGTTTTTGGCTATTTGAGGAAATTTTGAGCACCATTTTATCTCCACAAGTTTATGGACAATAGTTTTAGGGCATATGATAATTTTGACTATGTCGATTGTTTCCAAATATAAAGGTTACATATTTCAAATTTGTAAGTTCTAAGGTATTTGTCAAGAAGCAAATATAAGGCTTATTTACAAAGAGATTACAGATTGTATGTACTATTGAGAAATCAGTGGTTGGAAAAGAGTGCTTGGTTTATTGTTGTGCACATCTTGTAAAGGGTTGTCTAAGTTTTGCTTGTTGTTTGGTACTTAGTTGTGATATTGGCTGAGAACAATGAAAATAATATCATCAAAAGTTGGACTAGAACAATTACCCATCATGGAAGTTATGTATGACAAACTTTTAAATTTAAAAATTCCTCTATGATTCTATTTTAGGCAAAGAAAAAGAGCTAGAGCTAAGTGATCTTGTGATTGTAGAATGTAAAGGCATGGAAATAATGAAATGCAAAAGACAAAAAGTTAATGTACTGGTTGCCTACAATCATTGATAACACTGTGTTGGGGTATATAAAAAATATAGAAACTTCACATATAGCTTGGACAACCTTCAAGAATATGTTTTTAGTAAATACAAAAGCATAAAAAATTTAACTCAAGCAAGAGTTGAATAACTAGAAGAAAGGGAAGATGTTTATAAATGAGTACATTTTAAAGGTGAGAATCATTGCATATGCCTTAGTAGCTATTGATATAATGATGCTTTGGTTTCATCTACTTTGTTGGCCTTAGTAATAAGGAGACTTGAAAATATTTTGTTACTTCTATGTATGTATAAAACATATTTCCAAGGGGGGGTCACTCATGAATATATGTATATATAACGTGAGTTCAAAATAAGGGGTTTTTAAAACACCAATTTTATACATTTTTTACATACATAAGGATGTCATATAAAGGGGTTACTTACATATCAAATAGAAAAGGGTTGTGTTTTATTCAAGAAAAAATCATAGATTAGGATATTTATAAATAGGCCATGAATGCATGTTATATAGAGAATATATATATAGTGAAACCCCTGAGGGCAGATCCTCTTTAAGAGGTCTTGGTATAGGTCGTACTTGTGATAATTAGCAAAATAGGTTAAATCAATGGTTTAATGATATGTAGCTTTTGTGAGACCATGGTAATTCTAGAGGCAAGGGGAGCTCTAGAGAAAGAGGTGGATGTCAGAGTAGAGTTTTTGGAAATCTAGCATTATCTACCACAATTGTGGAAGAGTAGGACATATTGTAGCACTGATAAGAAGGATGACATTCATAGTGGCAAGTTACAGTAAGAAAAGTATACATCATCTTTAAGACAGAGTGATAAAAAAAATGATCATTTTTAAAAATCATAGAGTATATGATTAATATTTTTATACAAAAGGAGACATGTGACTATGTATAGTATATTGATTTAGGTACATCTAATCACATGATGAGCCATGCTAAATGATTTGGAGAGATGTAGGATTTACAAAGGCCAAGTTGTCTAGAGATATCTAGAGACATGTGATGATTCAAGTCATCTGATTTTATATATTGAAAAGGCTTACTTTTCCTTGCATGATGGTTAGACAAGTGTTTGTTAGATGTTTTACATATGCCATCAATCCTAAAGAATTTGGTATCTATTGGTCAAATGATGATAAACTAAGGGTTGTGTGTTAGATTTAATACAAAGGGCTATTTTGTTGAAAACTTTAATAATAAGTGTAAGTTGATTGCAAAAGAAAGTAGAGTTGGCCACATGTTTATCATGCATGATGGAGTTCTTGCTATAAATATTGCTATGTATGCTAAAAGAAAATGTGTGGTTGTAGGCATTGTTTACCTACATTCAAAGTTATAGAATTACACATATTTTGTGAAGCATGTCACTTTGGGAAGTATGCAAGGCAACGGTTTTCACATGACAGAGATCTAGGGAAGAATATACTTGATGTTTTGCATACAGATGTTTGGAGATCTGCTAAGAATATATCTCTTAGTGGTAATAAGTATTTTTTTATATTCACTCATGACCACTTTTAAAAATCCTAGGTGTATTTCATGAAGGAAAAGAGTGGTGTTTGAGTACTTC
The DNA here is from genome assembly GCF_053477565.2 of Lygodium microphyllum. Classification (NCBI taxonomy): domain Eukaryota; kingdom Viridiplantae; phylum Streptophyta; class Polypodiopsida; order Schizaeales; family Lygodiaceae; genus Lygodium; species Lygodium microphyllum. The sequence goes on from NC_141162.1 coordinate 65,498,052, forward strand.
AAAACTTTCAAGGCTATTGTGGAAATAGAAATAGCCTTGAAAGTTAAGTATTTCATCTTTGATGGATAGGGAGAATACCTCTCTAATGAGTTCAATGATTTTTTGAGATCTCATGGGATAAAGCACCAATTTACATGTACGTATATCCCACAAAAGGATGGGTTTATAAAAACAAAAAACAAATATATTGTAGAACTTGCATGGGCATTGATGGTGACTAAGAAAAATATACCAAACATTTTTTGTTTGAGACTATTGATATTGCTATCTATGTTTATGAATAAGTCTCCCATAGCTACAATTTATGATATGACTGTTGAAGATTGTTTTATATGCAAGAAGCCTGATGTATCACACTTAAAAGTATTTGGTTGTATTGCATATGTTCATGTTGTTAATGGGTTGAGGAAGAAATTTGATCCAAAGATTGAAAAATGTATTTTCATCGAATATTCTACTCAACAAAAAGGGTATCACTGTTATAACCTTATTAATGGTGAGTTTGGGTGAGAATGAATGTATTTTTTATGAGATGAGCAATTGGTATGTATCTAGTGGAGATGGATTGGATTTTGATGAGTTGGTATCTCTCATGATCACTGAAGAGATCAATATGGAGGGTGAATCATCTGAAAGAAGTGTTGAACAAGTCCAAGCATTTTACTCAAGTTCAAGAAGGGGACGTGATAGATCCTCTTTAAGAGGTCATGGTATAGGTCGTACTCATGATAATCAACAAAATAGGTTAAATCAATGGTTTGGTGATATGTAGCTTTTGTGAGACCATGGTAATTCTAGAGACAAGGGGGGCTCTAGAGAAAGAGGTGGATGGCATAGTACAACTTTTGGGAAATCTAGCATTGTCTACCACAATTGTGGAAGAGTAGGAAATATTGTAGCATTGATAAGAAGGATGACATTCACAGTGGCAAGTTACAGTAAGAAAAGTATACATCATCTTTAAGACAGAGTGAGAAAAAAATATGTATAGTATATTGATTTAAGTACATCTAATCACATGATGAGCCATGTTGAAAGATTTCAAGAGATGTAGGATTTACAAAGGCCAAGTTGTCTAGAGATATTTAGAGACATGTGATGATTCATGTCATCTGATTTTATATATTGAAAGGGTTCACTTGTCCTGTGATATCTTGACTTTAATTTGAAATCTTTCCAACTTCTTGCAAAATAGACTTCAAGAACTCTAAAATCGTTAAATAGAGAATATCTCGAGCAAAAAGTCCCGAGGATTGTAACTTGATATTATTTGGACTAACAAGAACTGTAGCCACCCATCACGGAGTTACCTCGTGAACAAGAGTTATCAGTTATATTACTCATTAGTGGTCCCAAAATACTAGATTTTTGGACAAAACTAGCATATTTTTGATATTCTGGATATTATTTATTGTAAATATCCTAAAAAGCTATGGAAACTTCTAGAATAGAGTGTCATGTAAAAAAACAAGTGGCTTCGAAAGGGATAGAAGAATTGAATTCAACAGCTTCTGTTGTTTTACCCCCCTTTCGGAGCCAATGAAACCATTAGATTTGTGGTCTGAGAAACAGATTACTACTTTTGAAAATATTCCCTCCATAAATAACTCTTTTTCTTAGCCACAACCCTTCCTCTCTAATTTAGCTATTCCATGCCTTGGCCGCTATAAGTTGCTAGGGGGCCTTGCTCCTCCACAAAGTAAGGCCCGTGGATATGAAGGATATTCTGCAAATTCATAAAAGTAACGATTATTTTATGCCAATGGAAATTTTGTCGAAGAAAGCTTGGATTAAATATGCTCTCTTACCAAATAAAATGTGATATCTTTTTCTCCATATGCCCCCTTTATTACTTAAACAAGATTTGTAATAGAACATTTGAACTCTTTTGGATATGTGCAAGTTTTCGTTTGTTGCTTGAGGAGCTTTAGGAAGACATCGAGGTGTCTCCAAACCTCCATCCTTAGAAATGCAAGTCGTGGTTGCTTGCGATGTGTGTCATTATCCCACACAGCTCTCTCCAATGCTCCCAAATAATGCTCACCTTTTTTCCTATATGGTTACCTAAAAAACTTCTAGCTTTTGAGACTCCCGTTGAGACATTAGCCAAGATAACTCTTGTTTTCACTAAAAGTGTTGGATCTTTTCTCAAGTGAACTTGACCTCCATGAAAACCCATTTTGTAGAGCAATGCCTCACATTTGTCAATACACTCATCTGATAAAGACAAAGGCTTAATTGAGTATGCATAATGGAGATGCAACTTGAAAAGTTTATCAATAATTCTAATCTCTACATGCAAAGTACATATATTAACATTTGTAAGAGAAATTGAAAGAATTGGATCCCATATATCTTCCTTTTTTTAAAAAAAACTTAGATCTATAGAGTCTCTAGTTCGGGCTCTTCTAACAAGGTGCAAGTTGCTCCAATCTTTAGACCCAACACTTTCCATGCAATAAATACAAGGATATTTTGCATTTTTCCCATTACATATTTCAACCATACATTTGATAGTTTTCAAGTCAGCGCTCATGTGCCATTCGACATTAAAATTACCAACCCCATCAACAACCAACATTTCTCCTTCACTTTGAGACTTAATAATGTTTGGAATACATGTATGAGTAAACAACCATTTCAATGTTTGATGATTCTCAATTGGTACCTGAATTGCACCGACCCACCAAATCTCCATCTCAGACTAGAACTTATATGCATTGGTACTTGACCCCACCATTGCTGTATTCTAATACCCTATTCATGATGCAAATGCTAACTTTTTCCATATTTTGTCCTTTTTGAATCTATGCTTCATCTAACTTCAAAGAAAATTTCAAAACACCATGACATTCCTCTAACATGAGTCTATACATGTGAACCATTGCAATATGCATTTTTCTTAGATCAACCCATATATTATTAAATACATTGTATTCAAAACTAGATTTTATTTGTCTTTTCATATGGCATAGATGCTTCAATATGAGTGTATTCCCTAAAAACTTGTGGAATCTTACGATTTATTGCAGTCCTTGCAACCAATACTCTTAAGGCTCGAGGTAACCCAAATGCAATTATTCTATTACATTTTAGATTTTTAAACCATAATCTTGAGATAGCCTGATAACCTTTTCGACTAATGCCCACAGTATCACATGTCTCTACAATTTTGTTTGGTTTTATTGTGTCCTTTAAGTCCTTGACCACATCTTTGAGTTGGGAAAATTGATTCTCTTCTCACTCTCTCGAATATTAATACCTGACATGTTAGAGACATATTTCTTTGCAAGATTCAATCTTCTTTTCTTTACTCTCTCACACAAGCTGGTTATATTTTTTAATGGTCTCCCCTCTCTTCGAATCCTATTGGGGTTTTCTTTTAAGTGTGCTAGCTTGTCTTGTAACGGCTTATTAGCATTTTCCAAAACGTCAATCTTATTTGTAAGCTCAGAAATACTTATCTGTGCAATAAATAATGCTTTTCTTATTTCATTCATCTGAGCCATGTATGTGTAAGATGTAGAGTATAACCTTTTACGATAGCCAAGAATTCCATTATAACCTTTCCCAAAATATCTCACGTAGTCATGAATATTTAAAAAATTAGGAGGTTTACTTGTTGAAGGGTCCTTGGGATAAATATTTCCATCCACCCACAAATCTATATGTTTCTTTCCTTGAGTTCGCAATCCCTTGGCCTCCATCTCATTTGTAAGTACTCGACGATGTATACTTCTCCAAGATGAATAAATTGGATCTAGTTGGATGGTAAGTTTATACTTGGATATGCTTGCATCTATATTACTTGTAGAGGTGTTGCTAAACATTTTAGTAGATTAATGATCATAGTGATAAGAAAGTGAGCACAAAGAAGAGAGTGGCAAAAGAGAATGGAGAAAGAGTGTGGAGAAAGAGCATGTAAAAAGAAGATGCGGGAGTGACAGTGCAGTCCACTACAACATTGAAATAGTCTTCGATAGATTCTATCCATGTTTGTGCTTCAGTTGGAATGTCCCTTCCTTTACCATCAAACTCCAGTGTGGCTTATACTTCTCGAGGGCTTCCATAGTATTGAGATTTGGGGTGACGTTCTAAAGATTATGCAATTTTATGATCAATTTTCTTTCCAACCATATTTAGAAAAAAAAGATGTTCACTTTCTTACTCTACCTCATTAATTTAAGAGAAAATTTATGTACTACTTGTCCTTCCGAACAATGGTCAGGGTTTATACTTCAAAAGAGAGTTTTAATTTTTAATTAAGAAAAAAATTATATTTACTATTTTTGGTTTATCAAGGAGACAAACGAATGGACAAAAATAATTCTTTACATCAATAGGAAGGGAATACATTATTTGAGTAGTTCAGGAGCTCATATTATTCTTGGAAAATATTTTCCTACCATAATCTAGGCATGGCATTGTGATACATCCATCGTATAGTAATTAGGATTCTAAGAATAGATATCTAGAAATATATATTTTTGAGGGAGTTCAGGAAATCTGTCCTTTTTGTAGTTGCGGTAGCTAGAGCAACCTATGACTTTTACTTTGCCGGCTGGAAGGATCTTCATAACTTCCTCATAGATATACTAGTTTAGTTTGATCTTCTTGCTTCTAGTATACAAGGTTGAGTTTACACTAGCTTCATAAAATAGATAGATCTTGACAACTTTAAGATCTTCCATCCATTTTACCCTTTTCACATTATTTTGAAGATAAGTTATACGGCTTGCATTGATATAGTAGTATCCTCCGCTAATCATCCATTGTCTTTCACGATATAAAGGTGACGGGGTTGTACAACTGATCTCGTATCCCCATCATCTAATTTCTCAAGGCAAAATTGGATGAATGCATAGCTAACATAAACATTAATCGAAAGATCAAGAATCATTTTCAAGTTTTGTTATTCTACCATAATTCAAAAATATACGTTAACAAGGGAGGAAAACATGTCCTCAGTTATTTTTACTATCCAAGAAAAAAAATTATTTTTCTTAAGCTTGCATCATATTCTCTTCTAACAAGTGCTTTGATACCAACTGTAACATGCCGCCTGAGCTATTCCTTGGTGGTACACTCTTAGTACCCCATCAAGAGATGTCGTAGAAAGCCCTGTCTAGAATTTTGATAAAACCTTCGGAGTTTGCTAACTAGGCTCTCTTGAGTCTACCCTGTAGTGGAAGTTACGATCGCTCCCACAAGGATCGACTTGAGTCTTTTTGGTCAAATCTATTACTAGCAGCTAATTAATATTAGCAGATTATAAAGTGATGTAAGTCAATCTTTCTAGTTTCTAATGGTCCATTAAGTGTGATTTTTATTTCTTGTTAGGAAAGCTCTCAGCTTACTGAGACCATCTAGCCATAGGTCTAGATTCATCCTCCCACTTCCCTTGAGAGAGTAGTTTTAGTTATTTAATTACCTTCCACTTTAGGTTCAACATAAAAAATCAACTTCCTTGAATTATCCCTTGATAAAAATTTGTTGCACGCTCTTAATTCATGACACAAAAATAGAGTAAAGCAATTCCTTCTTAATAGTTCCTTTCAGAAAAATAATGACATTTACAATGTTTTCTATTCAAAATATTATTCTCTCCAAGTTCCTTTCCCCAACTAGTATTTGAACTTCCAAACACAGTCTGAAAATTAAAGGGTAGTTGGCAGTTCGTAAGAGCCTAAGGAGTTAATAACCAGAGCCCCCTGGTATCCTCACCTCCTCTTGTAGACTAGAGTTCCCTACAATAAGACCTTTCATGTCATGATTGGTCTAAACTCACTAATGCAAAACAAAAAAAGAAAACCCCTTGGAGTAGGTTTTATTTACGCTGGCCTTGGGAAGGTCTAGCACCATCAAGAACATTACCTCAATCGACATTCTATGTTCACCAGAATACTGCCTCAATCGTAGGCAATCTATACTCAGTCATCCATCTTTTAGTCTAATGATTTTAGGAAAGATTAGTACCTAGCTTACAATCACAAACATCTTATTTAGAATGCATTATACATAAAATTTTAACAAGTTTATTTCCAGGAAAAATCTTTTCTTTCCAAAAATTAATAACATCAAGGAAAATTAGCATAAATGGCAAAATAACTTCGAGACAAATCAACATAAGTGGCAAAATAACTTTGAGACAATTCAACATAAGTGCCAAAAATAGCTTCGAGACAATTCAACATAAGTAGCAAAATAACTTAAAGAAAAATCAACATAAGTGGCAATACCTTCCAATAATCTTCCTAGACTCTCTCTTCCTTGGTGATTAGGTTGGATTGAATTTAAGCAAGAATTTCATACTTGAGGATAACTCCCTTGGAGTTTCATGGGTCTTTACCCACAATAAAAGAAACTCTTGATTAGTTTAATTACGAATAGTATCATTTGGCAATTGCATCTCAAGGTCTCTTATATACCGAGGATTAGTGTTTGTGATTTAGAGATTTTGTTTGATCAACACAAAAATTAAAAATATTAAATATTTTAGGGATACAATACCTTCTTGTACTCACTTAGGTTCATCTTGTACAAATCCAAGTTACCCCTGGGAATTCTTGGTTAATAATTCCTCAAAGAAATTATATGCAGAAATTGAATAAAATCTTACTTTGTGCATGCAACTTCTATTGCCTATTCATAGGATAAAGGTTTGCTAGATGTTTTTATTTAAGAAAATTAGTATCTAAAGATCCATGACGGGTGCTTGGTTGGTGGTATTTGTGGCTTCATTTGTAATCCGCGTACTCGCCATTCCGTTTGTAGTAATTGTGTCTGTAGCATTATGGCCAACTCTTACCTCCATGGGCTTTCATAGCTTTCTTCTTCGGGGCCATGGCCTTTAATTGCAAGATCACAAAAAATGAAATTCGGCAAAGGAGGTTGGGGGTAATTATATTGATGGAAACTTGATTGACCAGGAGGGAGGAATGATCACTAAGAATTTTGTGAAATTGAGAAGAGACTTGATTCCATAGGGGGGAATAGGATAGAAGGGATGGAGGAATTGAATTTGAGAGCTCGCAGAGTATTTGCCTTGTTCTCTTGATGAGGAATTCCTGTGCTTACGCTTCTCTTGCCTCACTCCCTCTTGTTCTATACTCCTTACTCTCCCCTCTTGCTCTAGTTTTTTCGACGACAACTTTAAATAATGAATACTTCAACTTGAGAATTCATAGTATTTTTCAAGAAAGAAAAGTACAAAGCTAGCTCTCAGAAGCCTTTACACCATCCTCCCCCTTCGGGATATTTCCTCTATAACGCATAAATTTTCTTCTCTTGTAGCCAACTATTAATTTTATATCAGTTTGGTTTGCTGCCAAAGTATAAGATGAGAGGGCTAGAAAGTATCTTGCTCCAGAAGCAGAGAAACCAGGACCATAACCAAAATCCTAATTGCCACAGTCTTCTCCAAAAACATCACCTTGTGTGCATTGTACTGTAACCCCGAGAAACCAAGTAGCCTTGTAAGTTCCTTGATACATAGTATAGGCCATGTTGCTTCCTCTAAGAAGATGTTATGAAATACCAAGAAAACATGCGGATCAATCCTTGCTAAGTAATGACCAAGTGCAACATCTTTCAGTGAACTACAACCAACTCTTGTCCCTTTACCTTGTCCCAAGAAGTTATCAAAATCTTCAATCTCCAACTGTAAAAAATGATAAATGTCAAATGAATGTTAAAATCAAACATATTAATGTATATCTTACAGAATTTGAGATAATAGTACCAGTTGATTTTCATCATTCTCTAGCTTAGTTGGATTCCATATGTTAAAATTTGATGATTGTGCCTCATTGGTATCTTCCAATTCTTTAACATATTGCGACTCTTCTCTTCCAAAATTGGAAATTCCAAGTTGGTCTTGAAGGCCATGGAACTCCTCTTCAATAATCCCATACTCTTTCTCAGCATTCTTTGCCTTACAAAAACAAAGAGAAAGGGTATCCCGTGCTTCAATAAACTTATCTTCTGTAATTCCGATGTCAAGTTTAAGTAACTCTTCTTTGAATTCATTTTGGACGTCAACAATGCCATTTGCAGCATCAGAAGCCTCTGCAATGATGGCTAAATAATAATCCTCCCTAAGATTGAATAGTCTTTGGATGTCTGCTAGTAGTATATATTCCTTGTCTCCTTGATAGGGAAAGTTGGAAGTGAAGCAACAATATAAAAAGAAGAGTCACATACAAGAATTGCATTTTCATGGTTTTCTTCAATAATGGTCTCAGCTTTGAATTGGGAAACATCTAGTTTGCCAACAATATATGCTTCTTGCTCAGGGTCCAAACATTCCTCTACATCCTTGTCATTTGCTACCTCGTCCAAAAGGAAAAAGCTGGAACATTTTGGACCCTCTAATTGTTGTTCATAAAATTTAATAGGATATTTAACAAGAGTATACACAATGAATGCAACTATTTTGGAAATTAGCTTGCATTTCCTAGAATGAACAGAACAAATCAAATCTGAGGTACAAAATCAGTCAAAAGAATGAGATGTACACTTTCTTGAAAACAAAGCCTTCTCTGAAGGTGAGCTCCCAATAGGTATGTGAACATATTCCTTTGCATCCTTTTCAACTATCAAAAATGCAAGACTTTCAAACTCAACAAACTTCTCCAGGAAAAACTTCCTGCATGAGTTTAATACATGGTCAATATCCCAGCCAAGGTTGAAAATATCATTTGTAGTTTCATAATAAGATAACTACATGCCATTCTCAAGAAGAAAGTCAAGGAGCCTTTCTGATGGAGAAACCTCTGTGATCTGAGACAAATCTAGAAACCCTCAATGATGACTTACCTTTGACTGGAGACTTCCTAGGCATTTCCACACTTGCTACTAAAAAAGGGGAGGAAGCTGTGGAAACTTCAAGGGAGAAGGCAGCACAACTAGAAGCCCTTGTTGACCCTGATGACAATCTTCTTCTTTTCTTATTAGGGGTTACCTACTCTTGGGAGCCTACAACATCCTTAGGTTCAAACACGAGTGAAAGCACGATACGGCACAAAAGTGTGCACCCAACCTCATGGACAATGCCTTCTTGCTTTGTATTTGCAGATCTATGATACGGTGCAAAAGTGGGCAAGTGACCTCAAGAACAATATCTCCTTGATTTCGTATCAAGGGGTACACGAAATGTCATAAATTGACATATGAAAAATTGAAAGTGGACCTCAACTCTATCTAGGCTTGATAATTTGCCAAAAAAATCATAAATTTCTAATTACTTGTTTATATAGATTGATTCGCCATGTGGAAAACCACGTAAACAACCTTGTGGATGGCCCTGCAAACCCTAGCTAATAAAATAGTGCCATTGTCACCTATCCCGCAAGTATAAAAGATCGACGCCAGCTTACGCGGCTCACTTTTTGAATCCACAAGCGTGAATACACAGCTACGTCAAGTTCAACAATTGTCACATCACTCCGTATCGGTCATTTGTAAATATGGTGCGAGTAGGTGATTTTTGAACTTGTGCTTCACTACATTCGTATTGTATCAACCATCCGCAAATATAGCATGAGTAGGTTAACTTGGAATATCCACTTCACTCTTTTCACGTCGTATCGATCATCTGCAAATACATCACGAGTAGCTTCATTTCAAACCTACGCTTCACTCCTATTGTGTCGTATCAACTATCTGTATGTCATCCGCAAATACGACGCGAGTAGCTTGATTTTGAAAATGCACTTCACTCCTATCACATGCACAAGTAGCTTGATTTCAAACCCGTGCTTCACTGCTATCATATTGTATGGGTCATCTACAAATATGGTGTGAGTAGCTTGATTTTCAACCCGTGTTTCATTGCTATTGTGCTGTATCGATCATATTCAAATCGGCATGAGTAGCTTGATTTCAAACCCGCGCTTCACTCCTTTCGTTCCATATTTGTTGTTTTTGTTTAGGGTTTAAGGTTTCTTACTTATGGTTTTAAAATGTTCTAACTTGTCTCATTTTCCAGTAGGTCATGGCTAGGACAAAGAAGACTACAAGGAAGGTGTATATAGACAGCAAAGAGAGTGAGTAAGAGACAAGGCCATCAGCTCCTCAATCTTTTCCTCCTGAGATCCCTCGTACCCCTAGTTGCCCTCAATCTCCTGTCATGGAATTTAAGCAATCTAGTATAGAGACTGTGTCTTCTCTTGCCCATAGTAAGCTTCATCATGTATAGTCCTCCCCTACAACTGCTAAGTTTCCAACCTTCTTTAGAGACCCTATTCAAGAGACAAAGCAACTTGGACCCTCCTATGCCCATGGAGATGAAGACCCTTCCAAGTCCAAGAGAAAGAGAAAGTCTACATTTTATTATGTTTAGAAATGTTTTAGTGAGATAAGGAAGGCACAAAGAGCTACACAGCATGTGATTCCAAAGACAACATTTATCAGAGTTGTCAAATATATTTCTTATAGATTATCAAGGGTGTCCATTGAAGTTGGCATGCAAAAAAAAAGGCAGTTTGCAGCCATTCTTTGCCTTCATGAGGCTGATGAAGACTTCGTTATTGATTTTATGAACGATGCTTATATTGTTATTGCCCACGCTCATAGAGTGACTTTGATGAACAAAGACTTTAGTATGGTCAGCAAAATCAGGTATAGGTTCAAGAAGGTATTGAGGCCCTTGCCCACTACTGATAAAAAACCATTTGAGATCCTTAACGTTCCTCCAAAATTGTCTAGGAGAGAAAAACAGTCAGTGATTGAGGAGGTGATACATTTATACCCTACAAAGACCGCTCCCGAAACTGTCCAACAAGAACGACCACAAGAGATTATAGAGTCAGAGGATTTTGCAAGAGAAAAATCAATGTCCTTGGTCTTATCAATTTGAAGAGAATGGGGGAGGTATACGGGCAAATGGTTATGAATGTCTCTTGCACTTCTTCAAAAGAAGACTATCTTAGTATTTCCCCTGAGGACAAATCCATGCTTGTTAAGAAAGATATTCAATTGTCAGATTCTGTAGTCTTTTGTTGTATAAGGTAAGGCTTTTTGACTCAAATTTTTTTTAATGGAATGATAGTGTTATTCATTGCAACCAACATTCCTTTGTTTTTGCTATTGGTTTTAGGGCATTGATTACTTCTCTCAACCAAGAAATCTCTAAAACTACATTTATCGTTGATCCATTATTATAAGTGGAATTGTTTTCAAGATCTCATTCAGACATAGAATTAATTTTCAAAACATTAGATCCAATCACAAACTACCATATTTTTTTCCTTACGTCGAAAGATATGCAATTTTGCAAAGAGCTTAATATATGCTTCTTTATAATATTCATTTCTTACTAACATTTTACTTTGCAGAGGACATTGGAGCTTAATATATATTGACATTTTTACTAGAGAAATTATTCTTATGAACTCTCTCAGTGGTATCCACGGTCAAAAAAAAATGTGCGTTGAATAAAATAATCCTCACTTTTTGGTTTATTGTTTATTTTATTTTATTGTCTTTTTTTAGTAACATGTTTCCATTTACAGTATTGGCAGGTTGGTGGTTACTTTTGGGACACCACATATGAGGATCTTGCTGATCCTCAAAAACCATATAGCTTTCTCTTACAAGAAGTGCCCTTGCAAAATGATTCGTATTCTTGTGGATGGAGAGTGATTTCAAATGTTTATAGGACAATAATAGATTCAAATATTCTCAAGATAGATGGGGTTAATGCAAGTATCTTTCACATTCTTTTTTGAGCAACATGTCTTTTAGTTTTCACAACTGTTGTATTATATTATCATCAAATTTTATAATCATTCCATTTCTTTGTTTTAACTCCCAAAAATTACAAGCTATCATTGCCCTAACAACTTATTACAACTTTCCTTCTAGTGCCAAGATTATCTCAATTCATACACATGGTGAATAAGAGAGAGATGTATTGAAATAGTTTTGGACAGGACAATCACGCAGGTCGACCCCGCCACTTAAATCCTTAACTAAGAGTAAGAGTAAGGCAAAAGGTAAGTCATTTGGAAAGACAAGTAAGGTAAGCTCCAAAAAGATAGAAATGCCAACACTTTCTCATCTAGGTACTCATTAGCCCCTTCTTGAAGAGAAGAGGCCCCCTGTCCAAGTCAAATTCTTCAACCAACCAAAGAAAAAAGCCACTGTAAGGAGATTAGATATCTTTTCAAAAAGTGATGAAGAAGCTACAAAGCTGAAAGAAGATAAATAGATAAAAATGAAGTAAGATCCTTGTATATCTACACTTCAATTTCGTAACTCTTCATTCAATGAAAAGCTTTTTGTCAAATGTAAATGTCATCAATATTTTCATATTTATGGCTCGAAGCTTACAATTGTGGGAGGCAAGAAACTCATACAAGAGAAAGATCATTCAGCTCTTTTCCCAACTATTTCACCATTTACTTTGAACTTATATTCTGGGGATGTACATTCTAGCATCTCCAAGGTATCCCTTACATCTTTAAGATTCCAATTGGAAATGATATTTACCTCATTTTCTATAACTTGCACCTTAAGATTGAAAGAATCCAAGGTAATCTAGATGCCTAGTTCAAGTTTTTATCTCCTATAATCAAAGCCCAAAGCAAGAGTTTGCCGTGCTATATTATAACACAGAGACAAGGATTGGGGGCATACAATACACCTCATGGTGTCGCCCTTATGGTCAACCTCTCTAGATTTCCAAAGATTTCCTATAATGTTATCTAGTTCTGCTTTTGCAAAATTTCTACTTAGCGGAGATACATTTGTTCTTTGTAAGTTTACTATTTTGAAGCAGCCCACAAAGATATGTAAGGGGATAAACCATGACAATCGTATTCTTCTTGAGATCCTTCCAACTGTCATGGACTTTTGAATATCTTGACATACTTTGAATTTAAAACTATGCATGGTTGCCTTATCAAGAACCTCTCAAATTAGAGATGAGAGACTTGGCAATGGCAAATCCTAGATGTGTCCATATGTACCCTCTTTAGATGGAACCACATATTGTGCATAATATATAAAAATTCTTCTCTCACTAAAAGAACTGACGGTCTCATTAGCATATATAATGTTTGCAAACACCTTATGAATCGCATTGAACACTCAAACTCTCTAGGTTGCCATTCGGTACTTGTTGATGGAAATATATCTACAACCAAGAATTCGATATTAATACTTGCTTAAATGAAAAAAAATATCATATATGTTATCAAATTAAGACTTACAATGTGTCTGCTGGCAAACACATTCGTTAGACACAAGTGCTTATCCTTGGCCAAGTAAACATGTTGCATTTTGACCTGACCACTCTTCATGCGTGATTTTGAAAGCAATGATACACCCTTTCCAGTGATGTTTTATATCCTCTCTTTTTATTCTTTTGACCTTGTGAGAGCCTTTTGCAAGAGGGCAACATAGTCACCCAATCGTTTATGCAAAAGGTTTTAGGCTCCCAATTTCCATCTACTCCTTGGCTATAATGCAGGAGTTTATTAAACGAGATGGGTGCCTTTTGGATGCCATACTTAGATTGAATTCGTAGAGAAAAGCGCTCACTAAGAAAGGCAAATGAGCAAAGAAAGAAGCTCACTGAGAAAGATGAATGAACAAATAAGAAATACTGAAAAGACTAATGAAAATATATTGGAGGTGCCAAAAGCTCCGAACTTTCAAAAAAAGTCATTATTAACTTTACAACATCTTTATCATAACCGGTTTTGTCAGATTTTATAAGTAAATAAGGACTTCAGGGCTACCAAAACATGTCAGAGTTTGGAGATTTTGGCTAAAAGAGAGGAGATAATCACGAAGCTGACTCTACTATCTCCAAAAAGAAGGAGACAAGAATACCATATTCTTGCACACATGGCAAACTCTATTTATCCCTTTTTAATCCCGTGATTAAAAAAAGTGTATTTTTTGAAGCATTTTTGTCCCTAATGATCTAAAGTAGCTAAGCCTAAGCCTAGGATCCTACTACTCCAAATTCGTAACACTTCTAAAATATGCACCAAAAATGGATGTTTCACAGCAAGTATCCAAAATTTTCAATGGTCTAAAGCCACCACGAAATATGCGTCTTGAATCAATGAGACCATCCGATTTACAAGTTGCATTGATTTGAGTGGCTCCAATAGTTCAGGAGATTGAACAACGGCCAAGAAATGCAAAAACTTGGAACAAAATCAATCAAAACAAGTGCAACTTCCAAGGGTTATGCAAAAAGAGCCCAAGAAGAACAGTACCAACCAAATGAGATGAAGAAGGCCAAATCAAATGTAATGGGAAGCTTTATACACACAGGAATCGTATGTGCAAAGCCAAGATGCCAAGGGAAAGGTTGCTAAAATAAACCTAAAGGAGGACACTAATGATAAAGATCCCATAATGGAATCTAATATGGAAAGAACCAGAGCACACACCACTCTCAATAAGAAGGATCAAAATCACCAATTCTTAGAAATTCAATCACCAACAGATTATCAAGGTAAACCCTTTCGAATTTTAATTGACTGTGGAAATACCCACTCTTTCGTATCACCAAAATATGCAAAAAGACTAGGCATAAGCATTATTCTTGCACCTAGAATGCTTGTGGAATTTGAAAATGGCAAAGAAGTTCTATCAACACAACAAACTAGTAGGGTAGAATTTAGCTTGGGTGGCAATTCTTTCAAAATGAACTTCTGAATTATGAAACTTAGGGCTTATGAGTGAATGGATTGGTTAATTCCAAATAATGCCCATATCCATTGCGAAAAGGGCCAAATCACATTCCAAAACTCAAAGGAAGAACAAGTAACCACTCATGGAGAATTAGGAAACCTCAAGGTTCAGTTGGCTAAAGCCTCCCAAATAGTTTAAAAGGGATTGAAAAAAGGATTATCCATCTATCTAATTAAACTCAACAGGGTTGAGCAGGATAGTGAAGCCTTTTGGCTAAAAGAATATACGGATGTTTTTCCAAAAGATTTGACAAATCTCCCACCAGCAAGGGAAGTAGATCATGAAATTGAACTCATTCTAGACACTACCCCCGTCACCAAATGACCTTACTGAATGTCAATTCCTGAAGCTATTGAGCTGAAAGAACAACTCAAGAAGCTATTAGAAAAGGGATACATCCAGCCAAGTAATTCACCATGGGGAGCCCTGGTTTTATTTCAGATTGATAAAGACAGAACACTCTGCCTTTGTATCGATTACAGTGGATTAAATCAGGTGACAATGAAAAACAAATATCCAATTCCTAGGATAGATGAGTTGTTTGACCGACTCCAAGGAGCAAAGGTATTTTCAAAGGTCGATCTCAAATTAGGATATTATCAAATAAGAATTAGGGAGGAAGATATCCTGTCTAAATTGTCACTCCTAAGGTGACTCATTACTAGATGTAAGTGGCCCAATAACATCTTGCCTTTGCATTTATTTGATCTCCCCCTCAATGACATATTCATGTCAGTGGACATAGAACCATGATTGTGCAAGTGACTTGATAGTAGAATGTAGGCCCATTAACAATAATACTATCTAAAGGATAAATTTCAAAATGAGTGTTATTGGTTGGTCCATAAAAAATAACCACATTTGGACCTCCATACCATGAAGCTAACTCATCAAATACAACATCTCTACTAACCAATGTCTAATATGTAGATGGGTTGCAGCATGTATGCCTTCTTATCCTGTGCATAGCCAATAAAAATAAACTTAACAACCTTTGGATCTACCTTCTTCCTCTTCTCATTTGGCACATACAAATAAGCAATACATCTGAAGACTTTTAGATGACTGATATTATCTAATTTGTGTCCATACAGTTTCTCATATGATGTAATGCCATGAATGCTAGTTGTAGGAGTCCTATTCAAGACATACACTGTAGTCACAACTACTTCAGCATAATAATAGTTAAGCAAATTATTATAATTTAGCATAGCTCTTGTAGCTTCCATAAGCACTTTATTTTTCCTCTCTACAACACCATTCTATTGTGGTGTATAACTGCATGTAAGCTGCCTTTTGATTCCATGCTTAGCCAAATACCTATCAAATTCATGAGAGATATATTCATCTCCTCCATCTCATCTCAATTTTGTATAGTTTTTAAAATCTTTGAAAACATCTAGCACTTCATCCTTGTGATTCAAAATATACAAGCAACTTGTGTATCTATTGAAATCATCAATAAAGGAGACATAATACCTTGCACCACTAAATGATGCATTACGTGTTGGATCCCAAACATTTGAATGCATGAACTACAATAGTCTAGTATTGTTCCTAACATGTCTGACAAATGGAAATCTAGATTACTTTCCAAATTGGAAAGTGGAACATGCATTTCCTAAATCCATATACTTGAAATTCGACAACAAACTAAGTATAATCTCCTTCTACTACATGGTTTTTAGCCATTGTATGTTAACATGTCCAATGCTATGCTTATGCCATTTTTTCACATATCTAACTACTCCACTCTCATAAGAAAACATGATTGCCTTTAGTTTAGGAATAGTAGCATCCAAGGTAAATATCATGTCATCATGTTTACCTTTTGCAAACAACTTGCAGTCATTTCCATGTTCTTCAATAAAACAATCATCTCTATTAAATATGACTCCATATTTTGCTCAATCATTTGTCCAATAGACAGTAAATTGTTAGTGGTAGTAGATGGTACATATAAAACATCATAGAGACTCTTTTTCTTCCCATCATGCATGACAAACAATACAACACATGTATGCCTGATGTCATGCTATATATCATCACTTGTACATACATAGCCATGAGAGCCTGCAGTCATCTCATCAAACCACTCTCCATTATCACCATGACCTCAATAGGCTCCTAAAACCGTGTTAGCTCTAGCTCTCTGATTAGAGTAAAATACACTATATCTACTTTGAGAGGTACTTGAACCGGTATTCAAGCCAAGCTTGACTTCTTCATGCAACAACAATGCAAGTAACTCATTCCAATCATGGGGTTCTAGTCAGATAGAAATAAATGTGTCAAAAGGTTTGTATTACTTACCCAAGCCAATCAAAGTAACTGCAATTGTGTCATCATCCACTTTTGAACCAATAAATGCAAGTTGATCTACAATGGTTTTAATTTCAATGGTGTAAGCATGTATGCTTTTGCCATAATAGTCATGTTATTGGACTATTGATTGAGTTGAATTTTCTTTGCATGTGTCACATTTCCATAATCTTTCATAAGAAACTCCCATGCATTCTTTGAAGACCAATACTCAGTGATTTGCATGGCCACATCATTTGATATGCATAATGACAATCAATGTAGGACTTTGCTTGCTCTTTCCATCCATTGTCTTTGGGTCCTCAGGTACTTAGTAGTAGGATTCCTCTCTGGTAGTATTGGTTCAGCTTTATCTCCTATACATAGATCCCAATAACCTCTTCCATCATGAAGTTTTGCATTCTAAACTTCCATATAGCACAGTTCTTATTTTTCAATTTCTCCCCCAAAATCTATGTAATGTTATCAATACCTATTGCATTTCCCATAATGCTATAATCACCAATTTAAGTCAATGCAATGCCTTTCCATTTGGACAATAGTAGTGCCTTTCAATAGTTACAAAACCTTGTCATAGTTTACTAACTATAGCTACAAATAGCCACCAACTATTTGTTGAGATGCTTTCACTACTAACAAAATGTTGTAAAACAAATGAAATTTAGAGCCTTTTAGACAACTCTTACTTACTTGCAACCTCTTCAATGTGTTTCATACATTTGCAACTCATAACAGAATTGACATACAACAATAACATCAGTCGAAAGATTCAAGATTTTAGCCAATACATTGGGAATAAACTTTGATAGATAGGATAATTTTAGTCCTTTCATGACTAGCAACAATATTTGTCAGAGAGAGAACCAAGGAGAGAGAAAGAGGAGAGAGAAGACTGCAGGAAGAGAGAGAAGAAGAGTGGCGAGGAGAGAGAAAGACTAGATTTAGAGAGAGAAAGACAAGAAAGAAGGGGAAGCCATAGAAGCTGTGAGCAAGAAGGGAGAGAAAGACTATAATTGTATTAATGTGTCAAAAAGATGTGAAAATTTACATCTTCTCTCCTTTTATACCAATGTTAGTGTGACATGGCATAATATCAACATTATTAACACTTATTTGTTATTCCCAGCTTCTTACAATATCTTTGTAATAAATGAGATATTTTTAGCTCAATAACACCTCAAAACCACCGCGGCTTCACTCAGTAAAAAAGAATTGTCACTTGCATGCAAGGACTTCTAAAAAAACCCCTATTTATGAAGCTTGTAAGACTAATATATCCCCCTATTTAAGCTTATAAGATATATTCATGTATGACTTTTTATGTATCCCCTTTCTTAAATGTAAGTTTTCATAGATATATACTAACTTTCTTTTTAAAGGTTGGAATTATCCTAAGCAATTAAAAGTATCAAAATAGTCATATAACAAAGTGATTTATGTAGTGGCACTTGGATACCATCGAAGTATGTGTCGCAATGTTTTTGAATGCCTTTGCCCCCTTACCACATGAGGAGAGAGACTAGGGGAATCAAACCCCTTTATACTTAAAGTGACTACACGAAGCGGCCACCAAGCTCTTTTTGGAAGAAGGGGAGTTGAATCTCTCTATTGAAACCATGGGAGAGTGCCTACTCCCCCCCTCCCACACTATGATTAGTTCAATAACCCTACTATGTGAGGGTTTAGGGTTTTAACCTTACTTGTCAAGGTCTCTTGTATGCCATGGAGAAACCAATCTATGGAGAGAGGTGATCAAATGCATCCCCTCCCTTCTTTTTTCCCTCTGTCCCCTCCTTAAATTTAAATTCAATATAGGAAATTAAGAGCGGCCTACATTTAATGTGTACACTTAAGTGTCCCCTTCCAAAAACCCCCCTCTGTTACACTCATGTGATACCATACAACATCTATAGTGAACCCCCCGGGCTCAAAATATCTCAAAAATTTTCCATATCGTATGAGAGTTGGAACATTTCCATATGAGCATCAATGATTGGATATGTAAACATGAAGTAAAGTCTTCATTCAGAGAGTAAGTAGCCAAAACCCTATTATAGTCAGAAGTAGAGACCCTACACTAGATTTAGATTCTATAAGTACTATTCACTTGGCCAAGAATCTAGTCTTTTATGCAAAGACAAAGTATATTGAGACACATTAGCACTTTATTAGATAACTCATTGAGGATAAGTCCATCAAGCTTATCAAGATCTCAACTAATCAAAATCCCATGGATCTGCTCACTAAAAGTGTCTAAGTGAAGCGTTTTGCCTTCCTTAAGAAACTAAGGGGCATTGAATGACATGACATCTTTCCTCGTCCTATTGTATTTTATGTACATTTGTACTTTTTCACTTTATTCTCATTCTCTCCTCACTAGGGGCACATACACCTTTAAGTGGGTCATTGGGGGTAAAGGCACATGTGATGCCTAACCACCTATGTACTCATTACATTGATAGTACCTACACATGTGTACATTGCAAGAATCATAAAAAGAAGAAAGGTTTAAAGATGGATATTTTGGTTATTTTACTAAATCAAATAATAAAGGAGTTAGGAAATAATCTTAAAAAATGGAAAGGAGTGTTATAGACAGTCTTGGGTAAGTTACTCATGAATATATGTGTGCATCACGTGGGTTCAAAATAAGATATTCTTAAAATACCACTTTTATACATTTTTTACATACAGAAGGGGTAAATATAAAGAGGTTATTTATAGATTGAATAGAAAAGAGTTACATTTTATTCAAGAAAAAATCACAGATAAGGATATTTATAAATAGGCCTTGAACGCACGTGATGTAGAGGATACACACATAGTAACTTCCCCAAGTAGACGGTGTAGGACAAGGAGTAGTAGGAGAGAAAGCACAATTGACAATAAATGGACAATGAGTAAAAATAGGAATTTGAGGAGCACCTTATCATTGAAAAAGAAAGGGAGAAATAACATGAGTGTCATTTTAAGGATGGGTAGATAAGAATCCAATTTGTGGGGCCATCTATTGATAATAAGCAAGGAAAGGCACTGATGGAACTAAAACAGAATGATGATTATAAGCTTCAAAGAAAGAGTTATCAAAAGGGAATTGATTAGAAATATGGGCCAAAAGGTCCTCCCTCGATTAGTTATTATTTTGTAATCCTACAAAAGCTTCCAACTATCTCTGATTCAATACCAAAAACTCAATCATGGAATGCCAAGACACCTCAGGACATGCATCCACATTGGAAGGATAGGCTTGAAACATCTCATCCATCTCCAACTCCAAGTTTCTGACAACATAAAGAACAACTTAAAAGATGACATCCACCACATTCCAAGACATATCCACATCATCGAGAATCAGGAGATCACCTCCAAGATACATATAAGATATCAGCATTGTGTCTAGTATGACTGAATCCACAAAAATCATTCTTGCAACTTTTGCTAAAAGATCAGAAGACCAAGCACCACTTCATCTATCCCTTGGAGGATGTAAATCCATTATGGATAGCTTCATGTAAAAGGCTAGCTTCTATTGTTTATAGTGTACAAAGAAGGAATGATATGGTGGAATGTATTCTAGAAATTGCTTATGCTTATAGAGTGATGTTTTTTGGGCTCTATAACACTCTTGTTACCTTTCAAAGAGTGATGATGGTTGCTTTCCAAAATCACCTACATGATTTCATTGAGGTATACCTGGACGACTTCTGTGTTTATAGCCTAATTTGTGAGCATTGGGGATATCTTGAGTAGTACTTTGATCGATGTCAAGAGTATGGGATCTCCCTCAAACCTGACAAATGCATCTTTGGAATCTCTTTAGGAGTTCTTTTGGGCCACATTGTCCTTGCATAAGGAATAGTAAAGACCCTGCAAATATTGAGAAGATTGTAGCTCTAACAACACCAACCAACCTCAAACAATTGCAGGGATTTCTTAGTCATGTGGGCTATTAGGCAATTCATTGCACATTTTGCAACAAAGCCAAGCCCCTTGCATAAGCTCCTGAGGAATGCATAGTTTACTTGGACCGCTAATCATGAAGAAGCTTTTAACACTCTCAAGCAGTGTCTGATTGAACCACCCATCCTCCAGCCTCTTGATTGGATGAAGGAATTCTATGTGCACATTGATGCATTTGTCCAAGGGCTAGGTGCAATCTTATGTAAAAAATGCTACTCAAAGCTAGATTAGAATATTTACTATGCAAATCATAAGGTCATTGATCAAAAAATAAACTACACATTGATGCAATTAGAGTGTGTAGCAAAGGTATTTGCTTTGAAGAAGTTTTGACACTACCTGTTGTCGACACACTTTAAGTTTTATGTGGACCATGAGGCATTGTCCTTCCTGATGAATAAGGTAGATGTGAAAGGTTGAATGATAAGATGACTTGTTCTACTCCAGGACTTTGATTTTGAAGTGGTTACCAACCTTGGTTGCTCCCATCCGTTGGCTGATCATCTACCTCATATTCCTCAAACTAAAGAAGAGGAGTAAGATAACCCCAAGTATGTAGACATTGCTAATCTCTTGGCCACACAGTAATACCCCCTGGCATCTCTAGCGAAGAGAAGAAGAAGCTTATGTTGGAATTAGCCCCCCTATACTCTACTAGAAGGTGGCACTTTGTACAAGAGAAGTAAAGTTGAAGTAATGTGGAGATGTGTTGTAAGAGATTAGATTGGGATAGTGCTAAAAGCATGCAATGATGAAGGGACCTCAAATGGTCCGGCACTAGCTATGGCACTAGCCGGACCTCATGCTCATAATAGACAAACACACCCATACGGCCTCGCAAGCTAGGAGTGTCTATTTGTTGCTAAAGGACGAACTAGCCTAAAGCCTAATCTATGCATTTTTTTGTTTTGTAGTCCAACGTTTCCCTTTCTATAAACTCCACAGAGGGAGAACCCATACACATTGGCAATAAATGCCATGATAATCACATACATGGGAGGCAACCTCTCGGTGGAATCACCACGGCCCCACTGCAGCTCTCCTACATCGTAGGGATTAGCCCCTTGATGCACTGCTCAACATATAGAACAAACAAACAAACTCCACTCTTTCATTTTAAAAGTATTGCAGGAGATACCATGTGTCCTTACCAAATAATTCCCCAAGAAACGAACGTTTATCCTACGGCTTAGGTTGCCTTTCCACACTCAAGCATGGGTCATCGTAGTCAAAAATATGTGCTATGCATCCAGTTCCTTGTATTCTGATACCACGGTTGACATGCACATGCAAAGTGGATGATCCTAAAGTGCTCAAACATAATTTTCAATCAGAAACGTGTTGCACACAACCAGGTTTTCCAATGCTCATTCACTAACTCGTTGTGGCGATGTAAGGATAGCACCGAGACAACACTCGTGCTACTATCCTCTTAATTAAAATACAATGAACTCTATATCATGATATGCATCAGAAGATCAACAACAATTAGAATGCAAATCGCACCATTCATCTGCGTTTAGGTATTGCTTTCGTTGCATAGGTGTAGAGGTTCATTTTGTTATGTTTTGATGCATGAAAAGCGATAAATCACAAACTTTGACAAGGAGATAGGGCAAATTGAGGCTAAACCTCATGCTTTGCCACTACCATACATCCAAAAACAATCATTATATTTTTTCTTATTTTTGTGAAGCGTATTTCTATTTTTCCTCTCATTTTCACCATTTTTTTGATTTATTTGTCAATAAAATATGCTATTTTCTGATTTTTCTTATTCCAATCACTTCAGCGTACTAACATTCAATTTATTTTCCTTGTTCCCCCCATAGGAACACATTTCATCTACCCGAAACGACAAAACTATCATTTTATCGCTTAAAAACCGCATTTCGGGTTTTACGGGAATTAAATAGCACATGTAAATCATTGCAAAATCAAAATTTTTTGATAAATAGCAATTAATCATGATGCAACCAGCACTCAAACAAATTTTCATCAAATAAGAACATCATTACCATCATAAGATACCAAAAGCCCTTCTTGTTCTTCATAAAAATGGTCATACCGTGCTTTTACGAAACGCGAGACGCATTAAATGACTGCGTGATCAGCGGACGGAGCCTCCATTGCTCTCAATCCAATTTTGCACATCAATCTTCAGCATCTCCATCAATCTCCAACACCGTTTTTTTCAATCTCCTTCTTGATTCCTCCTTCAAGATAGTGTGCATGAACAACCCATAGAGAGGAGAGAGAGGGAGGAGAGAGAAAGACTAGATTCTGGTCTCTCCATTCGGTCAGCCATATCTCGCGTGAAGACTGGCAATAGGATCAGGAAAGAAGGAGGATTTGCCAGCCAATGTTTGTTGCATGTGTTGCTTGTATGCTCCATGCTTGATTTGTGGGGGGGGGGGGTTCGGCGCTGATCAGGCCGTCACCATGCTGGCGCCACGCTTCAAAAAAATGAGGGGGGGGGGGGGGGGGGGGTTGCCCCTCCCAAAGGGCACCCCCTTTTGGCCTTAATTTTTTGTCCACCTAATTGGCCAATTTTTGGCCTCTTCCGTGTTCGGACTCCGATTTGACCTCTGAAAAATCCTGCGCGTCCATCTCTGCATCCCGCACTGACTGACAACTCTTGGCATCCTGCACGGTAGTCTAAAAAATTATAAAAAATTCACAATTATCACTCGAGCGCCTTTTAAAAGCCATCTTTCATTTGGTACCGAAAATCGTCCTAGCTGCAGCCGCCGCCTTCGATGGTGAAGATTTTTTCCCTAAATTCCGGATTTTTTGGCAAATTTTAGGCACATTCCGCGCTCAAAAATCCGCTCTCATTGGTGACAAAACGGGATAGGACGACTAAGCTCGTCGAATCCCACAATAGATCTGCACAAAACAACCAAAGAAAGCATCAAGCTGGTACAAAATAGATACATATTAAAACACAGCACAATGCTCACCCTACCCCTGACAAAACCAAGGCATGAAATCCATAAGGAGTAGGCCCAGGATAATCTGATAGAAGGTTCGAAGCTAGTCACTAACCGACTGCTCCAACATGGCCAAACTAAAAAGAACTATCAAAGAGGTCGCCCTAAGTGGTGGTCTCAACTACCTACCTAACTAAGGACAACACAACCCAAAAGCTCCTACTAGGTGAGGACTCCTATAGCCTAGTCAAGAAGTATTTTCGTTTAGCACATTTCTTTTTTTAGGTTTTTATTCCCCCATACTCGGGCGTGTAAAAAGGAGGGAGCTAAGCGTAGTGACCCAAGGAGAACATAGCATCGGCCTCGGGTCCTATCTCGGTACCCAAGAACCTACCAAGCCCTCGCGAGGCGACACTTAATCCTTTTCTGACGCTCACTTTTATTTTCGCTCCAACCTTTCTTAATTTTTTTGTTTCCAACGAGATGCCACCCTTAGGAATTCCTTACTTTCTTTGTTCCCAGCGAGATGCCACCCCCAGGAACCTACCAGGCCTTCGCAAGGCGATGAGCAACTGCTTATAAATTTTTCTTTATTTTTTTTTCTATTTTTATAAGGGTTAGAACCCCTTTTTACACACCTTTGTATATATTTATTTTCGTTGAGATATTTGAGGGTTTTTTTTTCCCCACCTTTCTTCTCTCTATCATCATCATTTTTTTTCCTCTGGTAGGCTTCTCTAACTGCCTCACAGCTAAGCAAGAACTCCTAGGACGACTGCCTAGTAGGCTAGCAGAACAGGATCACTAGAACTGCTTCTAAA
This sequence comes from Lygodium microphyllum, assembly GCF_053477565.2. Taxonomy (NCBI): domain Eukaryota; kingdom Viridiplantae; phylum Streptophyta; class Polypodiopsida; order Schizaeales; family Lygodiaceae; genus Lygodium; species Lygodium microphyllum. The sequence continues at coordinate 65,522,803 of NC_141162.1, forward strand.
ACATGTCTTTCGATGCCTGGCAATGTCTTTACAAGAGGCAATGACTACTCAGACCTCCCTCAGACATAGCTAACCTAAACCTGGGACTTCATGCCTTGGACGCCGGTCTCCAACAAGAAAAGAAAATCCCCTACAAGTACATAGACACATATAGCATAAAAAACACGGTACTCATAAAGGAGAGATATCACCTGGATAGGGCCACGAGAAGCTTCCACGGGACATAGGCTCCTTCCAAGCTCTTCTTTGGACCTGTCTAGCATAGGACTAAAACAAGAACCATTAACCGCACCCTTACTAAATAGACGACTGGCCCTCTTGGCCTAATGAAATAAAGCATTTCACTACAAAACTGATCGGCCCTCTTGGCCTAATAAAACATTTAAAACCTCGTAAAACTGGCTCTCTTGGCCTAATGAGATCAAACAAAATAGCACCTACACATCCCTCCTCGAAATAGTACAGATATACAATAATATGCTCCTTTCCAAGGAGGAAAAATAGGGCTTGCAGCCCTAAGCTAAATGCATAAGATTGTGACCCATCCCTCCTGCATATACAGCAAGAGGCGTACGCATAACATGTTTCCTAATCAGCCTATGGATCTAGGATAACAATGGTAGATGGGTCTCGGCTACTCTTTGCATCACCCATATCAACCATCACCTGCCATATATTGCATACTCTGATAACATTTCCCACAAGCGACCGGGTCCTGGCTCATTATTGATAGCAATATCCAAACTAGGACCACAGTTGAAGAAAAGGTCTTCTTCATAAGCAAGGTTTGCCAGTGAATCTGCAAACTGATTCTAGTAACGTGGAATCAGCTGAAGAGACACTCTCTCAAACTCCTCAAATAGAGTCATGGCAATTCAATGATACATACAAAGGATGGGATTCCACATTGTGTATGTCCCATCTAGCTGATTCAAGATCAACTGGGAATCCCCTTTTACTAACAACTGCCGAATACCACCTTGCTTGGCAATATGCAGTCCCATAATCAAGGCTTTATACTCTGCCATGTTGTTAGTGAATCCTACCCCAAGATAAGCAGCTAACTTCATCGTACTCTACGTCGGGGATCTCGGACTACTACTCCAACACTCCCATGTTTATTAGGGCCCTTGGACGCTCCGTCAAAATATAATGTGTACGTCCACAATGGGTTTACACAGCCTGCCATCACGAACTCCTCTATTCGTAATTACGATAGTCAAAATTTAGCATGTTTAGAGGATGAACTAACGGCTCCATCCCACCTTCATTAAACTCAACAGGGATACTTGTTAACATTCGTAAGCAGTGATGGCAGAAGACTTTGATCTCCCACACAAAGGTTCTGTCTTCTTGCTCAATCACTTTGTATCCTTTGTTCCACTAGATAAGTTTCCCCTGATGGTATCTCTGCTCCAGATATGGGTGCTCCAAATAAGGAATTAACCGCCCCATCAACCAGCTTTAAGCTCTTTTGTAGGTTTCAAATCAACCCCAGCATGGACCTGCAATGCATTTTTCCATGTTAGCATACTTAGAAATAATAAGGTTTAATCTTATTAAGATTAACATTATTTTTAAATTCTACTCCCTGCAGATAAGCTAGTAGAGCCGTAGACCTATTTTTTCCTATCTTGAAAATCTTGTAGGGGCCATCCCATCTCGGTTCCAGCTTCCCTGGAAACAGCTCCCTACACGCATCGTAGTATAGAACTAATTGCCCTTTCTTAAAGGTATACTTCTTTGCTTTAAGGTCATGCAACTGCTTCATCTGACGTTTAGCTACCTCCTGGTGTGATAAGCTCTGCAATTTCAGCTCATCCAAGTGGGCTATGGTCATGAAACGTTCAAAGAGTGCATCCTCGTCTCCCAAAGAGTGGTTAATTGCAAACCATATGGTTGGTAACTCAATTTCGAGGGGTAACACACACTCTTCCCCATAAACTACTTTAAATGGAGTATGGCTGGTAGCTTGCTTGAACGTCGTATTGTATGCCCATACTGCCACATACAACTTCCTGTCCCAGTCTCGTTTCTTCTCTGAGACTATTTTAGACAAGATACCCACGAGCTGCTTATTAGTACTTTCTACTTGCTCGTTGGCTTGCGGATTATAGGGGGTCATTTTGTTGTGCTTGATTTGCCAAGTTTTAGTCAGGCTTTTGATCACTTTATTCAAAAAGTGGGTTCCACGGTCCGACACTAGTTCCTTCGGTGGACCGAAACGGCAGATAATTTGCTCTAAGAGGAAACTTGCAGTCTCTTTTGCATTGTCCTGCCTCGTCGCCCGCACTTCTGACCATTTTGTAAAATAATCAGTTTTGCTACTTTAATGTACCTCTTCTGAGTAGTAGACAACGAGATGATAGGACCCACAAAGTCAATGCCCCACTTCTCAAATGGAAGAATAGCCATGATAGCTGTAAGTGGGCGTTTCCTATTCTCTCTGCTGTCATGTCTTTGACAGGTATCGCATCTCTTAACATACTCAAAGGAATCTTGGAAGATGGACGGCCACCAATATCTAGCTCTTAAAGCTTTTTGTGCCGTCAACCGTCCAGCGAAGTGCCCTCCACACGTAGAGTCATGGCACTCTTCCAAGATGAAAGGAACCTCGTCAGGCATCACACATCGACGGTAGATATCATCAACACCCTGCCGATATAGTGTTAGTGCGATCAAGGAAAACTTCAAAGCCTGTTGTCTCATTTTCCTCTTTTTTGATTTTGATAAACCAACTCCAGCCTCTCCCGTTGATAGATAATGCGTGATAGCACCATGCCAAGATGGGATAGAAGCTGTATCAATTTTAAACATTTCCTCGATATCACTTCCTTCAGCCACAGTCTCTTTCGGCTCCCCGAAATCCACAAGGCATTCCACAATACCCTGCAACCTCGGTGGCTTACTCTTAATCTCATAATCGAACTCCTACAAAGTGATTAACCACTTTACCAGACGATCAGGCGGTTGTAGCTTGTTCATAAGCAATCTAAGCCCTTTCGCCTTCGTATAGAAAACTACCTTCTCATAGAGGGTGTAGTGCCTGAATTTTGTAGTCGCCAAGACCATCGCAAGGCACAACTTCTCCATGTAGGTGTAGTTAATTTCTGATATGCCCAATTTTCGACTAGCAAAAGCTATCGGATGATACCACTTTTCCTCCCAGATTTGGGCTAAACAGCAACTGATAGTATGCACGGTGGCTGCTGAAAATATGTAAAATACCTCGCCTCTTTTTGGTGCTTTTAAAACTGGTGCTTTTACTAGCTCCTGTTTCACATCCTCGAAAGCTACCTTACAAGGGTCGCTCCATATAAATAGACAGCTAAAGGATAATAAGTTCATTAATGGCAATGTCCTTTCTACCAAGGCATTTATAAACCTCAGATAGTACCCTACCGATGACAAAAAGCTATGTACCTCTTTCAGAGTGCGTGGTGGACTCATAGAGACTATAACCTTGATCTTTTCAGGGTCAGTTGTGGTCCCTACTGAACTAACTACATGGCCTAGCAATAGCCCATAAGACACTCCAAAGACACACTTCCGTGGGTTAAGAGTGATACAAAATCGTCTGCAGTGCTCAAAACACTTTCTTAAGATAATCAACATCCTTTCGCTTACAGTGGTTGCCCCCAGGTCATCGATAAATACTTTCAACTCATCTAGGGAGATGTCACCAAAGGTCTTGTCTACTGTTCGTTGCCATAATCTAGGTGCATTGCACAAATCAAAGGCCATCACATGGTACGCAAAAGTACTAAAGCCAGTAATGAAAGTTGTTTTCAACTTGTCCTCTTCTGCAATTGCCATCTAGTTGTATCCTGCAAAGTAATCCATAAACGAATATATTTCCCTACCCGCTAATTGATCCAAAATCTAGTCAATAAATGGCAATGGGTAGTAATCCTTAACCGTCTGCTTATTCAGCTTTCTAAAATCTACACATAGTCGGATCTGGTTGTTTTTCTTCTTCCTGATGACAACTGGTGTGAACACCATTTTGTGTGCTGTACAGGGAAGATTAAACCAGCTTTCCGTAACTTCTGTAACTCCTCAAACAGCCCGTCCCTCAATTCAAAAGGCATACGCCTTACTTTTTGACGCACAAGACGACTGCCTTCTTTTACAGGAATAGTATGAACATACAAGCTAGGAGGAATGCCTCTCAGCTCATCATAACTCCAAGCAAAGATGTCGCAGAATTCTTGAATCAAGGACACATAGTCCTCCCTTTCTACTGAACTGAGCATGGAACCTAATTTAATTGGCCACGAATCATTCGGCGTGCCAAGGTCCAACTCAATCACATCCACGTCTCTTATCCTATCTTGAGCCTCTATCAGCTCATTTAGAGTTATCTGATAAATATTCTCTGTAGTGGACCCCTCTTTAGATTCATCACTGGATGATGTCTCACTACCATATGGATCATCTATTGTTTCTAATTCAGTAGAGGATAAAGGAGCTCTCTCACTCTGAGGAGACTCAGGGTAAGCATCGACTATTACTCGATTAGCACCTCTACCTAGAACCACTCGACTGATGGGTATATTGACTTGACAGTCTGTTCGTAAGATCCAATGCCTACCTAGCAAGACTCGATAGCTAGGATGTCCTGCAAATCTTATCACCCTAAAGTCCAAGAAGCATTCTACACTTGCAACTGTAACATGGACTTTAGTAACGCAACCTTCTGGTTGCCTTAGACTATCATCAGCCATTCTAAGAAGGGTGGAGCCATCTTTTTGGATGCCTAGACCCAACCTCTCTATCAACTCTGAACTCATGATATTGATGGAGGACCCAATGTCTACAATAGCATGCTCCACTAATATTCCATCCACACATGCTGGAACCCTAGGGCAATTATTTTCAACATGATCAAACCAATCTTCCCCTACTTGTGCTATGCCCAAAGGTTCTACAATATACCCAATACGCAGGATCTTGTTGAATTCCTTGCGTACTCCTGGAGATAATTTAATCAACTCTAAGAGGTTTACATCTGGTTTGACTTTGCAAAGAGAACTTGCTAAATCAAAATCATGATAGGTAGCCAAAGCTCTCTTTTCTCGCCAAACCATTCTCTCTTTTGGTCTCGGGACCGGCTTTGGTGCTTCTTTTTTTGCTCTTGCCTTCTTTCTTGGCACTTCCTCATCCTTCTTAGGATCAACTTTTCTATCAATAGGCCTTAGAGGTCCACCTTCCACATGCCAGTATTGAGGACTTGCATCCCCTTATCCCCTTGCTTAGGGCTTTCCTCGACCGGTTTTGCATTATCTTTATCACCCTCTTTAGCCTTTTGGCCTTTTGTCACGGCTCGTAGGTTAGAGGTTTCAGCGCCATTGATGCGTACAGCCTCGATAAGGCTGACTCCATTGCCTTGTAGCAACTCCTCTATAATGGCCTTTTCGCTTTGCAATATTTGTCTTGGTCCATTTTGCTAGAGGTTACTACCTTGCGCTCTATGATTAACTAGATATGGCTGTTTAATCCCTTGTTGGAGGGAACTAATCTTACTCCAACAGGTAGCGGCTAAGTGGCCCGACTTTCCACAAATATCACATTTAACATTTGGACAGTTTCTAGGGAAATGTTGTTCGCCACACCACTTACAGCTGAATCCTGAGGGACCACCCTCTTCAGGGCGTCGACTCCCTATCAGATTTTGCTGCTTCTTCAGGAAATTGACGTCAACAGCTATTTGCCGATATTGTTCAGAAATCATGTCGATGTAGTGCTTCATCATATCCTTAACTTCGTCAAGGACATTAGAGGCACTCGACTCATAACCTTGATCGTCTATCCGTCGTTCCATTGGCCTAACAATTTGATTAGGCATTGGTTGTTGACTCATAGGAACAACATTAGGGTTCAAAGCTTGGCCTCCAACATTTGGTGGAGCCAACTAACTAGCCATAGGCATAGTCACACTGGGAGGAGCTGGTAGCAAAGGTACATTTTGAACCATGCTTCCTCTCCCATTAGGGTTATTCATAGGCATCCCTTGACTTCCATTTATCAATGGTAAATTGCCTCCAAGTACTAGACCCGCATTAAGATTTATTCGAGAGGAGTAGGCCGTTTGTAATCATGACTCTACTCCTTCTGCCTACGTGATGGCGGTGTCTATATCAGCCAAAGTCACACTGCTCAATTGTACCTGAATATTGAAATCCAATCCATGCAAGAAGTATTGCAATTGGGCAGCTGGCGGAATAGAAATGTAAGTTTATAACCTACGAAACACTTCCTTAAGCTTCTTGACATAGGCTTTCACATTCTCATGGGGTTCTTGGCGTGTTACATTCAAAACACGCAACGAGTATTGGCCACCTCTTTCAGGGGCATATTCTCCTCGGAAAGCTGCATAAAATTGGTCGATTGTGGTTATGGTTCCAGTTTCTATGCTATGATACCATAGTGCAGCCCTTCCTTTTAACGCCATGTTAAAGAACATCATAAGATGTCCCTCATCTTGGATGCGGTAATTAAATATTAATCTTTGGAATTCACAAATGTGAAACTCCGCATCTTCTTCGGCTAACCCATTAAAAATGGGCAAAGGAACTCCTAAAGCTGGCAGATCCGGCGTCCTTGCAGGAATTGCAATGGGTTGTGCCATGATGACAATCGGATTGACAATAGGAGTTTGGACAGATGGGATCACACCCCCACTTGAAGTGGGTTGACTTGGTGGAAGAGAGGAAGAACTTGCGCTTCCTCCTACACCTAAAGGACTATGTGCAGCAGTTGGGTTACTAAGACCACTGCCTTTTATGTGTATTGGGCTGCTTCTTTGAGGAGAATAGTGTCTTACAATCTCCAATTGCCGTTAAGCTCTCTCAGCACATTAAATCACAACCTTTGACAAGAAGATAGGGCAAACTGAGGCTAAACCTCATGCTTTGCCACTACCATACATCCATAAACAATCATTATATTTTTCCTTATTTTTGTGAAGCGTATTTCTATTTTTTCCCTCATTTTCACCATTTTCTTGATTTATTTGTTAATAAAATATGCTATTTTCTAATTTTTCTTGTTCCAATCACTTCAGTGTACTACAATTCAATTTATTTTTTATAATCCCCCATAGGAACACATTTCACCCACCCGAAACGACAAAACTATCATTTTACCGCTTAAAAACCGCATTTCAGGTTTTACGAGAATAAAATAGCGCATGTAAATCATTGCAAAATCAAAATTTTCTAATAAACAGCAATTAATCATGATGCAACTAGCACTCAAACAAATTTTCATCAAATAAGAACATCATTACCATCATAAGATACCAAAAACCCTTCATTTTCTTCATAAAAATGGTCATACCGTGTTTTTACGAAACCCGAGACGCATTAAATGATTGTGTGACCAGCGGATGGAGCCTCCATTGCTCTCAATCCAATGCTTCACATCAATCTTCAGCATCTTCATCAATCTCCATCACCGTTTTCTTCAATCTCCTTCCCAATTCCTCCTTCAAGATAGTGCGCATTAACAACCCATAGAGAGGAGAGAGAGGGAGAAGAGAGAAAGACTAGAATCTGATCTCTCCATTCAGTCAACCATATCTTGTGTGTGAAGACCGGCGATAGGATTAGGGAAGAAGGAGGATTTGCCAACCAATGTCTATTGCATGTGTTGCTTGTATGCTCCATGCTTGATTTGTGGGGGGAGGGGGAGGGGGGGAAGGAGCGTTTTTTTCGGGGCTGATCATGCCGTCGCCATGCTGCCGCCAGGCTTCAAAAAAATGAGGGGGGGGGGGTGCCCCCTCCCAAAGGGCACCCCCTTTTGGCCTTAATTTTTTGTCCACCTTTTCAAATTTGGCCAATTTTTTACCTCTTCCGTGTCTGAACTTCGATTTGACCTCTTAAAAATCCTGCATGTCCGTCTCGGCATCCCGCATTGACTGGCAGCTCCCGGCATCCCCCACGGTAGTCGAAAAAATTATCAAAAATCTACAAGTGTCGCTCGGGAGCCTTTTAAAAGCCGTCTTTCACTTGGTGCCTAAAATCGTCCTAGCTGTAGCTGCCGCCTTCAATGGTGAAGATTTTTCCCCTAAAATTTGGATTTTTTGGCAAAATTTAGGCACATTTCGGGCTCAAAACTCCGCTCTCAAATGACTAAAAAAAATGGTAAAAATATATGCAAAAAGCTGAGCAAAAATTAAATCAAAACAATCTATCAGTTGAAACAAGGGACAATGAAAAGAGAAAATTTTAGGGGAGTAATATTTGACAAGGCTATGAGGTCAAAACGTGACTTTGGTGTAAGAAAGGCACGTTTTCCTGAAAAAAAATTTAAAATGCATAGTAAAACATAAGTAAAAATTAATAATACAAAATCCATGGATCAAAAAGAGGGGACGTAAAAAGAAAAAATGTCCATTGGAACCATCGCCTCAAGGCTATGTAGAGGCAAGCTCACACTCAACCGCCAAGATCTATGGACTGCTTATTGTTCAACAAGTGTTTCAAGTGAACATCTACGGCTATCTCTCATTTAGCCGATACACCTTTCATCCTGCGGAGGTGTAGTGAGCTTACCTTGATGCCCAAATGAGTTCACTCCTCTCTCGAGCACACGGATAGCTCCATGATTCAAGATGCGAGCTTAAGCAACCTCAAGCCTCTACCTCCAAGCTCCATCCTCCATAGCCACGCACGAGACAAAAGAAGAGAAGAGAAGAGAAGAAGAGAGGAGATGATGGAGAGTTTCATCTCCAAGTTCCCTCACCCTCACACACTCACTCCCTCACACCCTCACACTTCCTCTCTCAAGCAACACAAGTAAGGAAGAAGGAGAAGGGAAGAAGAGAAGATGATGAGTCCATTTTGCCACACACCAAAGAATGAGCTTCTCTATTCACTTTTTGGCTTTTATACATGCCCTAAATCCCTTGGGCACCCATCCCCTTTTTTACATGACCAGCCATTGTGACAAGGTCCTCTTTTACCATTCCCTTCTATTTGCCCTATCTCTTTACCTATGCTCATCTACCTTTTACAATCTACATAGGAGGGAGCGTGGCGCTCTTTTACAAAAGTTTTAGGAGCCTCCTGCATTTAAAAATATGCCTTTGCCTTTGACTTAGCTTTTGAGGCCGCCCTTGCGCTTTCAGTTGTTTCCCTTCCTGCTTTTTTTGTTGTGATTGATTTCCTTCTAGGCCATCTCTTTTAGTTCTCAACTTGCACTTTTCCACTTTTTTCACTTTTTCTTGTGCTAAGGTTAACATTACCCCCCTCCTAGATGAGTACCAATCCCATGGTACTGATGGGTAGTATTAGGAAGGTTGGATGGTTGTAGCGAGATGGCTCTTTTGAGTTTGTATACAAGCCTTGCTGAGGATGGTGTTGGATGGATTTTCCCTTGAAATTGAAGATGAAGTTGGGGCAGGTCCCTCCTTGTAGATGCTAACGATGGGTGGATATGCCTCTTGAAATTGAAGACTGTTGTGGACAGATCCTTCTTGGAGAATAGCGAATGGACATATCCGTTTTTGAAATTAATGATGGTGTTGGACAGATCCCTCCTCTCACCCTCCGAAGTCGCTACAACATGATCTTAATTTGGCTTTTCCTATTCTCTTCAAGTTTCCTTCTCCCTTTACCTATTAGACTTTATGGCTTGCATAGGAGAGAAACCGGAACTCTTATAAAATGAATTATATTGAGCCTCACGCTTTCCGTACAAGAGCTCTCGGAGGATCTCCCTCATCCTTGAGAGAGCTTTCCTAGAATATTTGGTGCTTCCCCACATTCTTTTTGAGCACCTTGGTAGAATCTTTGGTGCTTTTCTTCGTCCTTGAGAGCACCTTGCTTTCTTCTCTACTTTTCCTACCTAGGCAGAATGAGCTTCTTCATTCACTTTTTGACTTGGGTTTGGTCCTCCCTTGATTTTCTTGATTGCATGGTAATGTGTTGTGTAACATGGAACTTGTAGTTTTGAATTGATGAAGATTCAGGGATTTTAAAGGTGGTCATGTGAGTTGATGATGATGGGATCTCGTGGGGATTGGTCCTAGGAAGAACTGATCAACAAGGTTGAGGTGGTGGGGGCCAACAGTGAATTGAGTGGATGATGGGGCCTCCGAAGTTGGTGGGTTGCAGCATTTGGATTTACCTTAAAAGAAAAGAAGTGTGCTACCTATGGGGAATGTTTACCTTACCATGTGGTGCATTGTGCTCCTGCTAGTGGAATTGGGAGTTGAGTGGGTGTAGCCCAAAGGGACATCTCTAACCATAGGTGAGTGTGACCTCCCTAGGTATGTCTTGACCTTGATGTGCCCTAAGCGTGATGTGGGGAATCAAAAGAGGGGCTAGGGGGTTATTCGGCCGACCAAGGCCAGCAGACACGCCTAACTTGAGAACCCCTAGGTGTAGTGACTGTGGCCAATGTGGAGCTAACTAGTTTTTCTTATGATTTTTTTCTCTTTTCATTTCTATTCTCAAGTTCTTTCTTTTCTTTTTCTTTTTCTTTTTTTTTCCCTTTTCTCTCCCTTTTTTTTTGAATTACATAGTCATGACGAGGGCTAATCTTCATCATCTGTGTCACGGGAGAGGGTTGAGTTGGGGGCTTATGAAAGTCTAGATAGCATTCCACGCTTGCAACTGTAACGTGGACCTTAGTAATGCAACCTTCTAGTTGTCTTAGACTATCATTAGCCATCCTAAGAAGTGTGGAGCCGTCTTTTTGAATCTCTAGACCTAACCTCTCCATCAAGTCTGAACTTACGATATTGATGGAGGATCTAGTGTCCACGATAGCGTGCTCCACTAATATTCCATCCACATATGCTGGAACCCTAGGGCAATGCTTTTCAGCATGATAGAACCAATCTTCCCCACTCTAGCTATACACAAAGGTTCTACTATATACCCTATATGCAAGATTTTCTTGAATTCCTTGCGTACTCCTGGAGAAAGTTTAATCAATTGCAAGAGATTCACATCTAGCTTGACTTTGCAAAAGGAACTTGCTAGATCAAAGTCGTGGTAATTAGCCAAAGTTCTCTTCTCGTGCCAAACCATTCTCTCCTTTGGTCTTTCCATCGGTTTAGCCTTTACCTTCTTTCTTGGCAATCCTTTTTAGGGCTTCCCTCAACAAGTTTTGCATTATCTTTTTCACCCTCTTTAGCCTTTTGGCCTCTTATTACAGCTCGTAGATTAGAAGTTTCAGCATCATTGACACGTACAGCCTCAATAAGGCTAATTCCACTGCCATGAGGTAACTCCTCTACAACAACCTTTCCTCTTTGCAGTATTTGCCTTGGTCCATCATCTTGCTGGAGATTATTCCCTTGTACACAATGGTTAACTGGATCTGTTTGTTTACTCCCTTGTTGGAGAGAACTAATCTTACTCCAACAGGTAGTGGCTAAGTGGCCAGACTTCGTGCAAATATCACATTTGACATTCAGGCAATTCCTAGGGAAATGTTGGCCCCCACACCACTTACAGCTGAATCTTGAGGGGCCACCCTCTTCAAGGCATCGGCTCCCTATCAAATTCTATTTCTTCTTAAGAAAATTGACATCCACAACTATTTGTCGATACTGTTCAGAGATCAAATCAGTGTAGTGCTTCATCATATCTTTAACTTCACCAAGGACATTAGAAGCACTTGACTCATAGCCGCGATCGTTAGTCTGTCGCCCCATGGGCCTAACCACTTGATTAGGAATTATCCACTGACCAACTGGGACAACATTAGGATTCATTGTTTGGTTTCCACCACTGTTTAGCGAGGCCGCCTAACTAGCCATAGGCATAGTCATGCTAGTAGGAGCTAGCAACATAGGCAAATTCGACGTAATATTCCCTCTACCACCCGCATTTAACATGGGGTCCCCTTGACTCCCATTGGTCAAGGCCAAATTATTACCATTCCAATTTATCCTTCCTGCATAAGCCACTTGCAAGCGCGACTCTACTCCTTCTGCTTGGATAATGACAGTGTCAATATCGGCCAAAGAAACACTACTTAGCTACACCTGGATATTAAAATCTAATCCATGTAGGAAATATTGCAACTGTGCAGTTGTTGGAATGGGAATATAGGCAAATTCGACATAATATTCCCTCTGCCACCCGCATTTAACATGGGGTCCACTTGACTCCCATTGGTCAAGGCCAAATTATTACCATTCCAATTTATCCTTGCTGCATAAGCCACTTGCAAGTGCGACTCTACTCCTTTTTCTTGGATAATGATAGTGTCAATATCGGCCAAAGAAACACTACTTAGCTACACCTGGATATTAAAATCCAATCCATGTAGGAAATATTACAACTGTGTATCCGTTGGAATGGGAATATAAGCGTTAAGTTTGCGAAGAACTTGTTTTAGTTTCTTGGCATATGCCTGGACATTCTCATTTGGCTCTTGGCGTGTTACATTCAGAACACGCAACCAATATTGTCCACCCTTCTCATCAGGGGCAAACTCCCTACGGAAAGTCGTAAAGAATTGGGCATTGCTAGTTATGGTTCCGGCTTCTAGACCGTGATACCACACTACCGCTCTTCCTTTTAACGCCATGTTAAAGAACATCATTATGTGTCCTTCGTCTTGGATTCGATAATTGAACATGAGTGTTTCAAACTTCTTAATGTGGAGTTCTCTATCTTCTTCTGCTAACCCATGGAAAATGGGAAACGGTGCTCCTAATGCCGGTAAATCCAGTGTACCTGCTGGAATTGCAATAGGTTGTGCCACGACTACAACTAGATTGACAACAGGAGGTTGTGTAGGCAACACTACACCCCCACTTGTTGTGGGTTGAGTAACTGGAAATAGGGAAGTACCAAGACTTTCACTTTCACTCAAAGAGCTACTCGTAACACCTAGGTTACTAGAACCACTGCCACTTATGCGTAACGGGCTACTCCTTTGAGGACAATAGCATCTTACAATCTCCAACCACCGTCTAGCCCTCTCAGCACGTTTTTGCTTTTTGTATTTCGACTTGACGGTCCTTGTCAGAGGACATAAACCAACTATTTGGTCCCTAAAACCCCTAAATTCGAGAACCACCACTTGTTGGTGGCTCCCGGGATGCACCACTGATGGGACCTAAAATGGACCGGCACTTGCTATGGCACTAGCTGGACCTCATACATACGACAAACAACCCCACCACACGGCCTTGCGGGCCAGGAGCGTCTAAAACTCACTTTGTACTAAAAACTTATGACGATTTTGCATTTGTATCCAATATGTGGTCCAACATTCACCTTCCCATCTCCTCAGAGGGAGATCCCATAACATATAGGCATAACGCCTCATAATACACACATAGGGAAGCACCTCTCCGTAGATTGCCGCGGCTCCACTGTGACTCTTCTACACCTCAGGGATTAGCCCCAAGATGCGTCGCTAACACATATGAAATTCACACAAACTCCACTCTTTCATAATTCAGCATTCCAGGAGATTTTTATTTGCCACACAAAACTTTCCCGAACGGAAGCACTGGTCTAACCTACATATTAGGTTTCCTATCCTCTCAGCGTTGGTCAAAGTTTATCAAACAAGTGCAATGCATTCCAGGAGATACCACATGGTATGCTTGATGCAAGGTGTATGACAATTGTGCACAACCATTTTATGATTGAAAAACCAGCCATGTGGGGTGCAAAAAATAGCATTTTCATGAATTTTAACTAAGCATTACGTGCTGCGCTGCTTTAGGGACTAGCATCGGAACTTCTGTGCTACTAGTCACCTACATTTAATTATGAAAGGATTCCTAAATACTATGCACAAAGAGGGAAATAATAATTTTTATCTTTTCAACAATTAGATCATCGCCCAAACTTCATCCTCCCCCCTTACTATTTAGGTGTTGCTACGGTGCATAGATGTAAATGGTTGTTTTGTATCATTTTTGTATGTAAAAAGCAATAAACACGGACTATAACACAAAGGAAAAGGCCAAACTAAGGCTTGACCTCATGCTTTGACCTTGCCAAACATTCACACACATAAATCTTATTTTTCCATATTTTTTGAGCGCGAAAAACCCAATTTTCTCCATTTTTTGCTATTTTTCTCTATTTATTATTCATGGAAAATATATATTTTCTAATCTATTTGTATTGGCTTATCATTTTGACTGAAAATTAACATTTTCTTTTATTTTTTTCCATTTTCATCCCTTTTCTCCAACTCAAAATCGAAAAAAACCACTAATTTCCACTAAAAATGACATTTTATGGGCTTTTAAAGAATTAATAATGGCTCTAAATCATTACGGGTTCTGTGTTTCTATAATTTCAGCCCTCAATCATGATGTAAACAAGGTCCAAACAAAAGTTCATTGCATATGAACAACATTTGGACCATGAAACAACAAAAACAATCAAATTTCTTTGTAAAATTGAAGCATACCGCGTGTCTTGCGTGTTGCGGCTTTTTTAATCATTATTCTAAGCAGCCCACATCCTCTTCATCTTGAAGCAATCCGATCACAGCCGGACAAGAATTCTTCAACCCCTCTTCTTCTTGACTTCTTGCACATGAATTCCCTCTATGCAAGAGAGAGAGGGAGGAGAGAGAAAGACTGGTTTTTGATCTCTTCACTCAGTGCATCATTCTTCGATCGGTTTGTGGCAATGGAGGGTGAAGGATAGGAGCATTCCAAGCCCAAGAGCATTCCTCCTGATTCACTTGGTTAGAAAATCATCATTTGGGGAGAAAAGAGGGGGCGCAAAAAACTGATGCCTTTCTACTAAAAATGACATTTTACGGGCTTTTAAAGAATTAATAATGGCTCTAAATCATTACGGGTTCTGTGTTTCTATAATTTCAGCCCTCAATCATGATGTAAACAAGGTCCAAACAAAAGTTCATTGCATATGAACAACATTTGGACCATGAAACAACAAAAACAATCAAATTTCTTTGTAAAATTGAAGTATACCGCGTGTCTTGCGTGTTGCGGCTTTTTTAATCATTATTCTAAGCAGCCCACATCCTCTTCATCTTGAAGCAATCCGATCACAGCCGGACAAGAATTCTTCAGCCCCTCTTCTTCTTGACTTCTTGCACATGAATTCCCTCTATGCAAGAGAGAGAGGGAGGAGAGAGAAAGACTGGTTTTTGATCTCAGCATTCCTCCTGATTCACTTGGTTAGAAAATCATCATTTGGGGAGAAAAGAGGGGGCGCAAAAAACTGATGTCTTTCCACTAAAAATGACATTTTACGGGCTTTTAAAGAATTAATAATGGCTCTAAATCATTACGGGTTCTATGTTTCTATAATTTCAGCCCTCAATCATGATGTAAACAAGGTCCAAACAAAAGTTCATTGCATATGAACAACATTTGGACCATGAAACAACAAAAACAATCAAATTTCTTTGTAAAATTGAAGCATACCGCATGTCTTGCGTGTTGTGGCTTTTTTAATCATTATTCTGAGCAGCCCACAGACCAACCAACAACCATTCTTCAGTGCTGAACCTCTTTCCTCAGCCTCCTCTTCATCTTGAAGCAATCCGATCACAGCTGGACAAGCATTCTTCAGCCCCTCTTCTTCTTGACTTCTTGCACACGAATTCCCTCTATGCAAGAGAGAGAGGGAGGAGAGAGAAAGAATGGTTTTTGATCTCTTCACTCAGTGCATCATTCTTCGATCGGTTTGTGGCAATGGAGGGTGAAGGATAGGAGCATTCCAAGCCCAAGAGCATTCCTCCTGATTCACTTGGTTAGAAAATCATCATTTGGGGAGAAAAGAGGGGGCGCAAAAAACTGATGCCTCCCCCCCCCCATCGTTTCATTTTCATGGGATTTTGAGCCTTAAGCTCTTTGTTAAGAGCTTTAAGGCTTAATCCCCAAATATCTAGTTCATGACTTTGGCTTCACACCTCCACTAAATGGATTTTTCAGATTTGAGGGGGCAAACGACATCGGATTTGAGATCCGTCTGGACAGATGGCTCCGTGACGTCGAAATCTACAAAGCTGGGCCCTATCATGCTCTTCTCGGCTTTCGGATCCAATAGCTGCTTCACAATCCCAAACCTTGCGGGGATTAAATGGGGGATCAAACGACCTTGGAACGGAGATCCAAGACTTGCGTTGGATTCCTGACGTCATTTTACATTTAGGAAAACTCCAGCTCAACCATCCGCCACCGTCTGATTTCCATGAAAATAAGCGCTAGTACTTTTGGGACTTGTCGCTTAAAATCGTGTTGATTGCCATCACTGCCTTCGACGAAGTCTATTTTTCCCTTGATATTCGTAATTTTTGGCTATTTTTACACACTTCTTGGCATCAAAAATCATCTGTCACCCTATAAAAATAGAAAAGGAAAGAAAGAAAAATCCTTGAGTGGTTGTTTATCGCCTTATGAAGGCCTGGTAGGTTCATGGGGACGAGACAAGACCCGGGGCCGATGCCTTGTCTTCCTACGGGTGGCATCCAGCTGAGAAAAACAAAGAATAAAAGAAGATTGGAGCGAAAATAAAAGTGAGCGTTTGAAAAGGATTCAGTGTCGCCTTGCGAGGGCTTGGTAGGTTCTTGGGTACCGAGACAGGACCTAAGGCCGATGCCTTGTTCTCCTTGGGTCACTACGCTCAACTCCCTCCTTTTTACATCCCCGAGTATGGAAAATAAGAGGCTAAAAGACCTAATGTGCTACAAGATAATATTTGTTGATCAAGCTATAGGAGTTCTTGCCTATTAGAAGCTCCTAGTTGAGTTGTCCTTAGCCCGGTAGGTAGTTCAGACCACCACTTAGGATGACCTCTCTGATAGTTTTTTTTAGCTTGACTGTTTTGGAGCAATTGGTTAGTGACTAGCTTTAGACTTTCTGTCAAATTATGCTAGACCTACTCCTCGTGGATTTCATGCCTTGGTTTTGACAAGGGGTAGCATGAGAGCTGTGATGTATTTTGTCATGTATCTCTTTTGTATCAGCTTGATGCTCTTTGTGATTGTGTTTATGTGCAGATCTGTTCGTGGGATTCGATGGTCTAAGTCGCCCTATCCCAAGGTCACCAATGACGGATGATTTTTTATGCTGAGAAGTGCTTAAAAATAGCCAAAAATTCTAAATTTCAGGGGAAAAATAGATTTCGTCGAAGGCGGCGGTTGCAATCAGTACGATTTTAAGCGGTAATGCTCGAAAGTGCTTAAAAGACCCACTAGACGATAGTTGGTAAATTTTCATATTTTTTTGGCATGTTAGACGAGACCCTGGGAGATGCCCAGCAGTGTGGGACTTCAAGATAGACTGCCAAGATTTTTCAGACTTTGAATCAGGTATCGGACATTGAAATGGGGATGCCCGAGAGGCCAAGCCCAAAATGTCAAGTGTGAATAGAACTTAAGTCCAAAAGGCATGCCTCTTGGGGGACTCCCTTTGGGAGCCCCAAAAAAGAAAAAAACCTGGGGGCGGGGGATTTTATTCGGCCATGCAGATGAAGGCACCATCATTCATGATTGAAGAGGGGGCTATGGGGGACTGAAAGTAACCCCCCCAACTGATCTTAGGCCTGATCTACATTTAATCTACGCTTTCAATCTCATCGGTCTCTATTTTTCCATTGGTTGCCTAGTTGTGGAGATAAAAAACCAGTCTTTCTCTCTCCTCCCTCTCTCCCCCCTTAAGAGGCATTTCATGTGGCAAGAATCAAGAAGAGAATCGGGAGATGGATGCTTGTCCCAAAGGCACCAGATTGTTCCAACAGGTTGAGGAGGCTAAATTCTGAAGATCTATGCTGAAATCCATGGCTAGTTGGTCGATACATAGTCCCAATTAAATATTCACAAAACCCAAAACACACAAAAAGGCGGTATGCTCTATTTTATGAAAGATTTTTGCTTGTTTTTTATCGTTCATGGTCTAAATGGTGTGCACATGGGCTGAAATTTTACTTGAATGTTCCTTGCATTATGTTTGAGGGCTAAAATCATTGTTATGCAGAACCCGTATTGATTTACAACAATTATAAATTTTCAAAACCTAAAAAAATACTAATTTTGATGGAAATTGATAGTTTCTTTGATTTTGAGTGGGAAAAAATGAGTGGACATGGGATAAAATAAGAAAAAATACTGGGTTTCAGTTCAAATGATTAGTCGTGAGAGAAAAAACTAGAAAATATCTATTTTCTATTAAAAATAAATAGGAAAAATAGGAGAAAAATGGAGAAAAATAGGTTTCTTATGTTTGAAAAAAATCCAAAAAAAAAATCTATGTATGTGAATGTCTGATGGGACTGAAGCATGAGTTTAAGCTGCATTTGGCCTTGTCCTTTGTGTTAAAGTGCGTATTTATTGCTTTTATATACAAAGAATGACATAAAAACCCCTCTACACCTATGCATCGTAGCAAAATTGAAACGGTGAGGGGGAGGATGATGTTATACAATAGTTTAAACACTCAAATAATAAAAAGTCTGATTGTTCTCTTTATGCATAACATTTAGGATGAGGTTTATTTAGAAATAATGGATCTAGCAGTAGCAGGAGGGTTGCCTTGGTGCTAGGTTCCTACAACACAGCATTGCGTATTAGCGAAAATTCATTAAAAGGGTTGTTTTTGCATGACACATAGATTGATTTTAAACCATAATTGTTTGTGCACAAAATAAATCATCCACCATTGCATGAATCATAAACATGGTATCTATTCATGGTATGCATAGCAATTGGTTGAAGTATAAATGACCCACGTTGGAGAGAGTAAGGTACCCAAGTGGTAGGTTTAGATGGT
Organism: Lygodium microphyllum; assembly: GCF_053477565.2. Taxonomy (NCBI): domain Eukaryota; kingdom Viridiplantae; phylum Streptophyta; class Polypodiopsida; order Schizaeales; family Lygodiaceae; genus Lygodium; species Lygodium microphyllum. The sequence goes on from NC_141162.1 coordinate 65,541,542, forward strand.
GGGTCCAAGGGGACAAGTAAGTGAGGACTGGTACATTCCTGGAACGATAAAATATTGGTACCAAGAGTGGAGTCTGTTTTGTGTGTGTTATATGTATTAGGGATGCATCAAGGGGCCAATCCCCAAGGTGTAGGAGAGTCGCAGTGAGTCCACGACAATCAGTCGAGGGGTGCCTCTCTCCTATGTTTTTCTATGTGATGAATTACACCAAAATGTGTAGGGTCTCCCTCTGAGGAGTCTGACAAGGTTAAGGTTTGGACTATAGACACGATACAAATGCAAAATGTACGTACGATGGCAGGGCAATGTGTCCTGTAGACGCTCCTGACTGTGAGGCCGTGGGGTTATCTTGTGCATGTTAGAGGTCCAGCTAGTGCTATAGCCAGTGGTGAACCATTTTAGATCCCATCACTAAGAATAGAGGGTGATTCCCTAACAACCATCAGATTCCATACTCCTTCACCAAGTAGACATATGTTGATTTTTTGCTCCTGTGACAAGCGGACTATCTTTATGTATGTCATGGTAGTGGAGCTTGATAGAGCAAGATGGGACAGTAACATCATCAATTGTATGAGGAGACAATATATCACACAATTCTAGCACCAGATTTGTGAGTGGTTGGAGAACATATGCGATAGAAGATGCATGCCACACTCACCTCCTTACATGATGCCACCTCCATCTTATCAAGATCGGTGCAAGTATTATTTGGAGCTCTATAAAATTCAAATCATTTATACATTGTCTCCAAACAAGCTACATTTACTCAAAAGCCTCATTAAATTTTGCAAGTTCTATCTTCTTCAAATAGAGGATATTACATGAGAGATCTTGACCAATGGAAGATTAATAAGAGGTTTGAGTCTACCTTGGATGAGTGCCAATATAACTCAAGAGTTACATGTACATTTTCATTGTGCACTGCTTATGTATATTTATATTATGATGTATACTTGTCGCTAATATGTGTACTTATCATTATGTTATGCAAGTGCAAGAGCTTCATGACTGATTGACGTTGTGCAAGCAGGACTGAGGCATGTAGTTTTAGTAGCTTTATGATTGATTGGTGAAATGCTTTAGGAGTGATTGCAAATAGAGATCTTGTGTAAATGCATCTTATACCTTTGGGTGGAGTATTACTTGCGTGTAATATCCCATGTTGCATGTGATCCATCTCACCACTCTATAGAGCCTAGTATAGCTCTCTATCCTACACCTTCTGTAGATGTACCTACCAAATGGGCATTAGAGAACAGTATAGTGAAGAACCTTCATGATTTTATGTATGCTTTGTGCCAGTAGGATTTTGATACGATAGGTTGGTTTGGTGTACCATGTGGCCACATATTCCATCTGCACTACTTGTTTAGGCACATGGATGGGCATGCTATTTTCCCACTATATAGAGCAAATATCCATGTAGCCACTTATCGAGGCTTGGGTATGGATGACATCTATTCAAGTTACGAGAAACACATTAATCCCTTTTTCCTCACTACCTTAGCTAAGGAGGTGGATATAAGAGAGGCATTAGAGAGGCTTTAGAGGAACATTTATGAGGATAGGGATCTTGTTGGCTTCATGCCACATTCATGGTCTTGGGTAGGTTGGATGACGTATGATGAGGCATGTCTTACAATATGCACATTGATGGAGCTTTGGAGATCATATGTGGAGGCACAAATAGAGGTCAAGATGCAAGTAGTCTTACCTACAAGTCAAGCCCCTAATGGAGGTGATGGAGTGGGACCACTTCATAGCACACAATGGTACAGTGAGTCATTCAAGCCCCATGACAGAGATGCAAAGAGGCACGTACATAGAGGTGCCTAGTAATGATGATATTTATGAGGATTGAGTTCATTTTTTTATATGCACATATGGATTTCACTCACTACATTGTTGTACACTTAGATCTTTTATATAAATGTATGTAGACATTATGGAAGATGTTATTTCTTTTGATTGATTACAAGTCTCAACTTATAAAAGATTCGTTAATGTTTGCTATTTGGTTATGTTTAAGATATATTATTGATACATGTTTAGAATTGTTCTTTTATTTTGATCTAAGTATATTTAAAATGTATGTCATAATTAAGTGTTAGAAAGAGTAATAGTTGTATCCAAGTGCATGTATACACATACACTCTCTCTCATATGTATATTTTGGGATACAAAAGCCTCATAATGTACTTTATACAATGTTGATTGATTACCTAAATGTATATAATGAAAGAGTAAAACGTGTATTCAATAGTAACGTGCGATATAGTATATGAAATAGTAAAACTTATATTCAAATATAAATTGTGGTCTTAAAATTCTTCAAGCTAAGAGAGCACACACACGCACACGCACACGCACATGCACTCACTCACTCACTCATTCACTCACACACACACACACACTCTCTCTCTCTCTCATGTATTGTAAAAAAAGAGTCATGTATTGTGCTCTATTTAATATTGATGGATTAGTTAAAAGAAATTGAAGCATACATTGCATCCTTCATAACCTCACTCACATTCAATAGATTTACAAGATATTTCATTTAAAAAAAACCATCAATATCTAGATCCAAATGAAATGAAGATCAAGGTTCAATGATAAGCTAATATAGAGCATCAATATATATACATAGTGTTTACAAGATCAACCATGAGTGATCAATAGTAATGCGAGATAAAGTCTATGGAAAGATTAAAACTTTGTATTCAAACTTAAATTTTGATTTGAAAATTCTTTGTGTTAAGGGAGAAGATTCTATATATATATATATATATCTCATATGTATTGTGATTAAAAAAATTATCCTATTGTGCTCTGTTTGATATTGATGGATTATTTAAAAGAAATGGAAACATTCATTGTACCCTTCATAACATAACTCTCATTTAATAGATCTGCAAGATCCTTCATTTTAAAACAAATACCATCATAATTTAGATTCAAATGTAATGAAGACCAATGTTCAATGATAAACTATATAGATTGTCAATGCATATACATAATGCATAAGATCCATGGATAGAAAACATATATAATCAAAAGTTGGACACATGAAATGCAATGGAGGTCAATGCTCAATGTGACAAATTAAATAATAGTCAATATATGTACATAATGCACATGAGATCAATCATTTACACCTACTTGAAGGCTAAGAATGACACAAATTCTCTCATTCTCCATGTGACCAAGGCACCAACATGGATGTCCCATCTTTTGTGTGTTGTCACATAACAAGGGGACTTTCACTAAGGCAATTAAGTGCAAGTACATATATACATATTCATCATATAGGCATAGCTAGTGAACTCTACATACCTTCTAATTAACATTAGGAGAAATATGGACTCTCTTTTTTGCCCCTTAAGGAGTGAATAAAGAAATATAGGCCTAACCAATGAGAGAGCTAGGATTCCAGATTCATGTAACATGAATCTTCTAGCCATATCTTGGCCCAAATCTTCCCTCAACAATAAAATAAGGGGAAATGTGGGGAATACAATGTTGACACTTCCTGGAAGTTTGTGACTCGAATTTTCATTTTCTTTTTTTTTTTAATATTTGACTTTTAATTTCTCCTCTTTTAAGTTTCCCCCTCTTTCTTAGGCAGATCTCAAATTTATCATATCTCTTTCCCCGCTTCTTCTTTCCTGACGAAATCTTACAGCCTCATTGTTGCTTTCCCTATCTGTAACCCTGTGAAATTTCATTTCCTCTACACAAACACAGAGTGAGTTTCACACGTTTTATGAGAGCAGAGCTTGTTTTAACAAAGCCATAAGATTTTCTTCACAAAACTTTACAGGTATATTGTTCTTTTCCATGGATGTTCTATGCTAAAGTTTTATCTCGTTTGGACAAAACCCGTGCAAGTTATGTACATTCTCTAACATGTAATTTATTTTGTTTTGGTACTCTAGGAGTCTCTTACAGTCAAGAACAATGATCTTTTGAACACTCAAACTTCTTATTCAACATCTTACGGTTTCTTTGTAAACAAAGTTACAAGTATGTTGTCTTGTTTTTTTATTTCTCCATGGTTAAATTTTATCTCGTTTGGACAAAATATATGCAAGCTATATGCATACTAAGTTTTCCTTTGTTTTTTTACTCCCAGAGTCTTTGAGGGTGGAGAACAATGATTTTTTAAAAACTCAACTTCTTCAACATCTTTGGGCTTCTTTGCAAAGAGAGCCATAGGTATATTGCCACTTTTTTCTATTGCTCCATGGTTAAGTTTCAACTCATTTGGACAAAGCCTATGTAAGTTATATGTATGCTTTGACTCGATATTTCTTTTGTTTTTGTACTCTAGGAATTTGTCAGTGAAGGAACAATGGTCTTGTTATAAGTCAACTTCTTGTTCAACATCTCTGGCCTTCTTTGTGAAAAGAATTGCAGGTACAATGTTTTTTTTTAATTTCTCCATTTAAATTTTATTTCATTTGGAGAGAACATTTGCAAATTATACACACATTGATAGGCGACTTTTGTATTTGGTTACTATAGATATCTTCACGGAGGAAAAACATCAGTAACATACTTGCAATGAAGGTCTTCAATAGGAAAGATAGTGTCGGTATTTGGATTTGTGATAAGTACTATAAGTTGGATTAGATTTTGATGCACCCAAGTACTCAAGGGAGTTTCAAGGTCAAGCGTAAGGATGTTGCAAACCCAAGCAAACATTGAAAAGCTAGAATTTTAGAGTTCAGAAAAGTGTTCAATGGAACAAGTACAATAACAGAAGTGTTGATCCAACATGTTTATACGCACAAACAAATCTCTGTACACGAAAAGAACTACATGGAAAATTATAAACAAAATAGTAAGTTCTTAAGTTTTATAATTATTTATTCTTTTGCATCAGATTTGTTTTTAAAAATCTTTGCAATGTTCTAATTCAATCTTGTTTTACTGACAGCTCTATATCCATCAACTTTGCATGAATGGCAGAATGTGGAATGTTTAAGCGGCAAGATACATGTTTGGCATGAAGACATAGGTTCTTTGATCTATGATAATAACTTTGCAAGTCAACTTGCAACTCAAAATATCTTTTTTTATAATTCATTGTATGTAGTAGAAAGTTAGAGATTGCAGCATGTCCCATTGCCACCACTATCTAGTGGTGAATGGTTGATTGGTAGCTTGGAGTTGTCAGGAGCATGTGAGTCATCCAAGATAAAATCTGACATCAATAGTGCTATGAAACCCACCACAGGCTCCAAAGATGTGGATCTTAGTTGGTTTATTCCATTCTCATTGTTTGCACATTTGTTTGGTTCATGTGATGTTCTGAAGAAAACAAAGATTACTTATCAATGCAAGTGTCCATCTGAGGAATGGATGAGTTAGCTATTGGGTGAGTCTTGGCAAGTCAAAAGAACACATTTTGATGAGACGATTGAATGCATGGTCAACTAATCTAATCTCACATTTAGGTAAATCTTTTTTACTACTTTGAATGCCTTGATTTGATTGACATAGGTCTTGCTTAGATAAATTGTTGTGTTAATCGCATTTACTTACCATTATTTTTGTTTTTATTATAGGTATTTCATCGCTAGACAAATTCTATGCATTCGCTTTTGATATAGAAGATGGTGACTTTTGCGAGGGGAGTGGATCAGCTTGGATCAAGATACCCGAGATGAGACACATACAACTCTCATAGATGTGGTTATCTTGTGGAGTGGTCATAATCCTTTTGTGGTCAGTGCAGAGAGCCAATGGCCCATTTCTTTTCTAAGACAAGAAATCCAATTAATTTCCAATGAGCCTCTCTGCAACTTCTATTTCAAGTTAGATAATAGAAAGATCAGGATTTGATGTTATCATGAGAGAAACAGCAAGCAATGCATCAAAGGACCTTAAATTAAGTGTGCCTCAACCTACATAGTTACACTTCATTGCATACTTGGACGTAGAAAGAACACAAAATAGGAGAATATTGTACACATCATAGAATGTATGCATTAATAATTTATGATGATTGAGCTACAAACAATGGCCACAATGATTTCATTAAAAATGCGCTTTAGCTACAAAGAATGGTCTCCTTAGCACTATAATAGAAGATGCAGATGCATAGTAAGTTTCACACAGTGAGTCTAACACTGACTTTGTATCCCAATGTCATTAGGCAGGAACTACTAGGGCAAAATGTGTTGCTGCCTATGATCAAGAATAGCTTTGACCATGGGGAGTCTAGCTCAAAGAAGCCTAGGAGAGAGTAGATGTACTTAGTGCCAAATGATATCTCATCACCAATGTAATGTAATTTGTAATCTTCTCTTGAAGTAATGAAAATTGATATTTTTTGGATTTGCGTGCAATGTAGTTTGTCATATGCATTGTTTATTATTGTTTTTTACTTGAATATTAAGTTTATTTATCAGATTTATATGCAACACGATTTGTACCCTAAATTTAATATGTAGTGCTTTATTGAGTTCGTGCGCAATATGTATTCGTTCGAACACATGTAACGATAACTCAAAGACATAAATAAAATAAATAACAAGTGAATAAAGAAAAATAAGACGCGCCAAAAAAATTGTATTCATATTCATAACATTTTACATGGGATCCATTACAACTGAGGTTTTACAAAATCTCTTTGAAAGCTACATTTTGTATACGTTTTGGTAGTACATCCCTATCGTTGTTGATCTCTGCAAGGACTATCCTTCCATCGTCAGAAGAACCTCACTATCTGCAAATTCCTATCGATGACGGTGACTCTCCTTGCATGTACTGCTGCAAAGACCGTCTCTGAACAAGATGATGACGTAAGCTTCGGCAGCTTCTTGTAGTGCAAGGAGGGCTTGGACAATCCAACGATCGGGTTATTGCAAGTGTGTTCCATCTGGGAAGTGCCTCCTGCTGTTCTTAATGAGTATTTCGTCCATAATCTCATGCACTACCTTCTGGAATGGAGCCTTTGGTATTAGGAGGTGCGTGGTCTTCTGGTAATGGCGGATCTCACGAAGAGCCACTGTGGCTGGCTTCCATCGACACTTGCAATGTTGACGTGGTGGTGGTGGTGGTGGAGCTGGGAGAGGTGGCCTCTGCATAGGATTTTCTAGGAGGTGTCTCCGGGCCGTTTGCTTGGTGCATGCCATGTCTTCTAGGAGAGAAAAACCAAAACTCAAAAGTGAAATGTGTAAAATGAGGTGAAACTTTAAACTTATAGCATAACTTTCAAAAAACCCTTGAATCTGAATTAATGTATCCAGGCTTTGGAAAAATATGACCAGTGATCCGATTGACGTGAAAATTTACGTGTGGACTCCTCTAGGGTACATCAACTACCCAAAAAAAAATTGGCCTCATCAAAATTCTCTAGGACACCTGTTCGAAGGCTGGCATTTGGGGCCCTCAATTTGGGGATTCAGGGCCCCAGATGCCAACCTCCGGACAGGTGTCCTAGAGACTTTTGATGGGGCCAATTTTTAAATATCCATGAGTTTTTATGATGTCTAGCATGTGGGTGAAGTCTCACCAGATTTTGATTTATAAAAGTGACGATTCAATCATTTTTCGAAAATGCATTAACTAGATTATACTTCATTGATAATAAAAAAACTCACCACTGCACCGAGTGTACGCAACTGCATACTAAATGTGTTATCAACCAAACTACGTGAAATATTAGAAACTTAAAAATTCACAAAAAATAAGTCATGGGTCAAATGGAATATTGCATATCGGATATAGTGTCGCCAAATCGCTAAGTACAGTAAAGATATAGTGCATCGGCCCATGTACAACTGATCACTGATGTGTGCATGATTGCGCATCGAATTTATCATTAACAAAACTACTTTCAAAATTAGAAACTTGAAAATACGCACAATGCAAATCATGGCAAAATAGAATAACAAATATCAAATTTGGTATTACGAAACCACGAAATACATGGTAGATAATTCATTGCACGAAGTACAACTAGAGCTAGGCAAAATTTAGCTCCATTTTGTAGACCACTACTATCAAATACTTGAAGGTCTACTGGAAAGATAAACCAAAACTGAGCTCCTTACAATCTACAACCAAACATGAGCTAAAAACATAGATCTAATTACAAGGTAGCTTCTCAAAGCATATTATTGACATTAAGATTAAATGCATCCTTGTTGTTGCGGATCCTACGAACAAGAACCATATCTATGGGCTTAATAGTGATACGTCGGGCATTAATGGCTAAAACTTGAGAATCACCCATTAAATCAATCAAGTAACTTTCAGCTGCTTCTTGGAGAGTGAGCAAGACTTGGCTTGACCATCGCCCCACATTCCTTGCCTGGTTCCTTGAAAAGAACTTGTGATGATGCCCTAACTGTAGATCTTGCAGTATTTCTCGCACCAACCTAGAGAATGGTAATCAAGTTGGCACTCTTTTGGAATTTCCTTATCTCACGTAGCACAACTATGCCTCGTCTCCATCTTCGCTTCTTATGTGTTGGAGGACGTATATTACTAGCTGGAGCAGTAGTGGGAGGTGGAGCAATTGGAGCACGTGGACCACCATTTTTGGACAATGGCGAACCATCATTATTGACCACATTAGGGCCACCATTGTTGGACATAGTAGCACCACCATTATTAGCTACATTAGGGCCACCGTTTTCGGCCATCAAGGGACCTTTGTTACTCACAATACGCTCACTAGATTCAGAAGAGTGTTGAGCTCTTGCTCTTGTAGGTGCCTTCTTGATAGGAAGCTTGGAACGTGCCATGGTTGTGATAATGAAGGATAGAAAGGTGGAGGGTAGAGTGAAGAGCAATGGGAAAAAATGAAAGGAGAGACTTGACTTAAGTACAAAACTTTTAAACTTACTGTAGTGTAAATGAACTTTAAAATTAAAAAACATAGTTCGAAATCGACTTTAAAAAACATAGTGACAAACCTTCAAAATTTTAAACAAAATTTGCAAGACATCTCATGTTAAAGATAGGAGTATTGATGTGTCATATCCTAGGTACCTTTGCTCTCTTGTGGACTCTAAATGCATCAAAACTATTATCTTTATCTAAGTTTCCATTTCTTACCATCTCTCTCTTGGGTTGCCAACCATTCTGTGTGGCATTGTCTAGTTTTATTTTCATATCTTGCTTTTCTCACTTCATATATTGCCCTACTTATAAATTCTTATTGAGAGGTTTTGGACTTATTTTCTTTTTCCTCGTATCGTATCTCTAGTCTCCTATACCAGCATTGTAATAATTGCCTCATAGAATTGGAATCATTGATGCCACCTCCATGATCAGTTGCCTTTTGAAAAGCACAGTGAGCTTGCCAATGAGATCGTTCCATGCCTTGAGTTGACCATACTGCCAAACTTCCTTGATTTGCAAAGTATGAACCATGTGCTTCAAGTATATGTTGCACAAGAAGAGATATTAGAAACACAAAATCATTCCAAATGATGATATTTTTTTGTAATGGTGACAATACTGACCATGTAGTGTGTTATACTATTTGTAGTCCACGCCTCCACTATGGACTTATGAAATTTAGCAATTGTCTCTTTAAATGTATTGACATCACCATCCCTAAACCTCAACTTTTGTAAGAGATCTGCTAATCTATCTAGGTGTATCCACACTTCTGCCTTAGCAATCCTCATTCATCCCCCATTGCTCCAATCTGGAACAACAAGGTGCAACTTTTTCCATGCGTCATACTTCTCTGGTTGTTTTACAAGTATATTGCCTTCCTCATCTCGAGGTGGAGATATAAACTTCCTAGCCTTGGGTCCACCAAAGCATGGTTTACAAGGGATATTCCCACTCTTTCCTGATTTTTTCTTGTCCTTTTTTTATTTCTACTTGGCCACTGTGCAATCCAACTTCAGAGAGGACTTGTTCTATCTTCTTGCATGTAGCATCAACTTCTAACACAGGCTGCATCTTGTATGCAAAGCATATATATTCATATACTAGCTTCTCAATTATTCTAATCAAACAATGCAATGTGCAAAAGTGAACCCTTGTTAGTGGTATTTCTAAAATAGGGTGCCAATTTGGATCCACTGGAACTAGCATTCCATTTCTCATGACTTTTTGATCACGTGTTGAAGCACCTTGTTGTCCTACCTTGGCAAGCCATCCTTTCAACGTACTTGGACAAAACGTACTTGGACAGGGCATGTCACAAAAATCAAGCTCCATTCTTGCAATGTTGAAGCAAGACCTTCAAATAATGGAAAAATCCAATTCCTAAAAGCCTTAGGAGGTATCAAGAGCAAAAAGCCCCATGATTCCAATCTTCAAAGTCCAAAATTTTTAAAAGAATCAAGTGGCTGCCATGTTTACCCCAAATCAAGATAAGAGAATACTCCAATCTTGCTTGAAATCCCCAATGTAGACCTAATGTGTGTTGTAGATACTTCTCCTTGACTTTTGGAAGCTAAAAGGTATCTTCATCAAGAAATTGAAGGAATCTTCATGCTATCCTTTTTCAGCCATGGCTGTGGTTTTGAAGCTCCAAGAATTCAAGAGAGAGTGATGAATTTTGGCTCTATCATGCTGTAGACTTGGAAGAGAGTTTGTAACTGAATTTGAGTAGGCTAGAAGCTAAGCTTTGCCTTCATTTTTGCTCACATTGATGGAGTGTGTCTTCAAAAAAAAAGATATAAACAATCCATGAATCTACTCATTTACTTCATGATTAAAATGAGGCTTAAGAAAGGCATATAGGTACTCTATAGCAAGCTTACAACCTGAAGAATTGATCTATGGTAGCCATTTGGACCAACAAGGCATTGAGGAAGAGATAGAAGCAAGATCTTGGCTATGGAGTTGTAGAGAAAGCCTGCAGGAAGAAGAAAGAAGAGAGAGAAGCTCTCGTTTTACAAAAGTAACCCTTGTTTTATCCATTCTTAATCCCTAGTAACCACGATTAACTCAAGGACCTCTAAAATGTCCTAAAAAGAGCCATGACTTGCTATTTTCACCATAGATCCTTCAATATCTTCATGTCCAACCCCAAGAACCTCCATATTAGTGACGACTTGATGCAGATAACTATGGCTAGTCACGGTTCTGACTGTGTCAACCACTATAACTAAATCTTGTACTCCAGTTACCTGCCACATGTCCCTGTGACTAAAATTTCCCAAGAAAATGACTCTTCCCATGGATCAAAATCCATGCTTTGATACAAATGTAAAATAGCTAATTCTCACAACAATAAAAAAAACTGGAAATATAATAAATACACCATATGTACCAAGAAACCATAGCCAAGGTGGCTACGCATGAAATTATATTGCCATGGAAAGCTGAGAATCAAAGATGAATGTTGCAACATGAATACTCACCTCTTGCCAAGGTGGAACATGGTATGCACCCCATGATCATGGTGGCTAAGAGTATGCCCCCTCTTAGATGGTGGGAGGAAGGAAATCTCAAATCATGTATTCTTCAAAATGGTAAAAGGTCCTTCACATATTACACCTCCATCTTTTATACTAAACCCTATGCTAATGCATTGATGCTTTATTACACTAGAGAATGGCTAGTTGAGCACATGACCTAACAAGCTACAAAGAAGCCTGAGGAGCTAGTAGATTACAAAGTTCACAAATGTAGAAGATGTTGGTATGGTTTGGAGGAAGCTACTTTTCTATGCACAACGAAAGAATGAAAGTGTGGAAGATTTGATTTTATCTTTGCACATAGAAAAGTAGCTTCCTAGATTATTAAAAGACTAAGTATATAAGAAAGGAGAGGCAAAAAAGTAGCACAAGAATAATAGAAATCTTGTTCAAATTCTAAGGAGCTTGGTCATATAAGTCCCAATTGTCCTTATGTACCATGAAAAAGGGGGACATGTGTGCTCTATGCCAATCAATTCTTCCTTTAGATGGAATTACTATGTGAGGTGTCTGATGGGCTCATTCCAAGGCATACACTTTTGTAGTCCATTAGTAGGTTTTCCAAATGACACCGCTTGGTGCTCCCTTGGAATACCATGGGGGTTGTCACTTAGACACCACTGAGTCTACATCACAAGGGAATTATTCCGGCAGGAACCCACTAGAATCAACATGAATTTTGGGGTTCCTAAAGTCAGAAGGGTTCCTAATAGCTAGCTAATGTCAGTAATTTTGAGTTCCCACTTGTATAGGATTACTTGATCTGAATCGGACTTGCCATTGGACTTGGTTCAAGAGAATGGGAGACAGAGGGGAGTGTGGTACGTCAATCCTCATGCCCATAAGGAAAACTCCCATTCCAGCCCCCTAAAACCATGCAAGTCAGTTCTATCTAAAGACTAGTTGGTCAATTTATCATCTTCCTATTTCTATCGCTGATTTAGAAAAGCTCCTAGCTAACTGGGACTACCCAACCATTGGATGGACCCATCGAGGGTTATACCCACCTGCTTTTCTTCGATGACAAATTCATCTTTGGTTTTTTAATTACCTACATCACATTTATTGGAACATATACAACCAGTTTTCTTAATTAGTCCATTCAATCACACGTTTTTTCTTGTAATTTATCTCATGGATACACATACAATTCAAACAACCCTTGAGTTATCTATTATATTGAAAGTTTATTACAATTTCCATCTTTCCAATGTTGCGAAAGATATATAGAATTCCACGAGAGCCGCCCCTAGCACCCACATTTTCTACTACTTGAGGCTATCCCTATGGATAGACCTTTCACTACGGAGCCAGTCTAAGCCTCTTTAAGCAATAACCATGACCCCCTTGAAGTAGGGTCTCGCAACTATCAATGTTTTTAATCAGAGATCTAGAATCTGGCAAACACAAACAATCCTTTCAAGCAATGACAATCACACCATCGTGCAATTCACAGCCTCCATAGCCAAGGTAGATCTTATCCTAAGGTAACCTTATATTCTAATGAGGATTCTCCTCCCCATAAAGAAGTGTTGAGTACATCTCTTATAACATGTTAAGCAAGACATAAATTTCCCGTTTGGGGCTAACTTACCCAACATAAGCGATTTTCCTTTAGAAAAAATATTATGATAATAATTTAACGAGATGATTTACAAGACCCTTAAATAGCATTCACTTTTCATAACAAGCATTGATCAACCTTAACCTTATTGTGTTGACAATGTATCGAGCTATATTATTAATCTCGAGTGCGCATATAGTCTTTTACTCATTTCATGCAATATCCTCCTACAACTATTTCCATCATGATCTTACAAATTATAATCTTGATTAATCTAACTACAAATCATAGGTAGCAGTTAACCATTTATGCGTGTATTAATACACTCTCTAGATAAAATTTTCAATTTGTATAAGTGAAAAATATGGAAGCTAATATTTTATTTTTGTACTTAATTCTTATATGGATGTTGTCCATGCAACCTAACAAGTAGATCTTGTACCATTTAATGCAAAAGCTAATATTTTATGTAAAATTTTGGTAAAAATCATATTATTTTATTTGGTGATATAAAAATAAAAACCTATTTTTGAAATGTGAATAACCTTGTTTGGTACGACGACATTGAAAATTTCATCTTTTCTTGCACTTGTGTTCACCACACTCGATGTTCCATTTTTGGAAGTTGCAACTTTGGCAACCTTGGGCACTCCCATATCTCCGGCATACCTATTTTTTGACCGGTTGCAATGGTTCTCATGGTCTTTCCACCTCATCACTTTGGAGCCATCTTTCACAAGTGGATTCGAGAGATAAAGGAGGAATGAATTTGGAATGGGAGGGCATAAGAGAAGATGTCTTAGTTGAATACTAAGAGGGGTTGAGCTAATTCTCTTCCTCCCACTCTCTCTCTTTCTCTCTCTCTCTCTCTCTCTCTCTCTCTCTCTCTCTCTCTCTCTCTCTCTCTCTCCGTCTCACAGCCTCTTGGAGGGGTATCCTTCTACCTTCTTCTCTCTACCTCCCTCTCGTAGCATCTCAGGGTCTCCTTGTGCCTCTGTAAACTGCTCCCCATGCCTCTTATTTATAACTAAATTAGAGAAGAAGGGTTGTGGCTAAGAAGAAGAGCTCTTTATGGAGCGGATCTTAGCAAAATCAAGAATCTAAAACTTCTAAGATGCAATCCAATGCTCAAATCACAAATCTGATGGTTCTGTTGGCTCCGAAAAGGGTGTAAAACCTTAGGACACCTACTCAAACATATTCCAAATCACTCTTTTTTCTTCTCCCTATTTGGACTATTGTTTGATGTCTATAATCTGCGATTGCAACGCACACAATTTTACCTTTTTCATTAAATCTTAAAAACTAGCTGGAAAAGTCACCTACTTTTTTACATGATACCCTGTTTTAGAAGGTTCCATAGTTTTTTAGAATATTTACAATAAATAATATCCAAAATATAAAAAATATGCTAGTTTTATCTAAAAATCTTATATTTTTGGACCATACATACTATACATACCGACACTAATGAATAATATGGCTCATAACTCTCGTTCACGTGGTAACTTCCGCGACGGGTTGCTGCAATCCTTGTTAATCCAAAAACAGTATCCAGTTATGATTATCGATTTTCTTTTTTGCTCGAGATCTTCTCTATTTAATGATTTTAGAGTTCTTCAAGTCCATTTTGCGAGAAGTCGAGAAGATTTTAAATCAAATTTGGGATATCACATGCTCTTTCCCTTAGAGGAATTGAGATGTCCTCATCTTGAATGAAACTGGGGATATTTGTTACATAGTGACTCATGGTCAATCCAAGTGGCATCCTCTTTCTTCAAGGTAGTCTTTCCACTGAATGAGATATTCTCTAAGGATTCTACTCCTCAATTTTCTCTCCCTTACATCAATTACTCTATTAGTTTGTAGCTCAAGGACTCCTTGGTGGTTAGGTATTACAACTTGTTGATAATCAAGTATATGGTTAGGGTTAGCTACATATGCTTTCAATAAGCTAACATGAAATACATTTTGGATTTTTATATTCTCAACAAGGAGTTGTATCTTGTAAGGGATTGGTCCTAAGCACTTGAGAACCTTATAAGGTCCATAATATCTTAGACTTAGCTTCTTAAATTCTCCTAAAGATAAAGAACTCTTCTTTGGATGGACACAGATGAAGACCATGCCTCCTTCTTTGAAGATTTATTCTTGTCTTTTTAGATCAGCATACACCTTTCGTGGGTCCTTCGTAGCTTGAATATCTTGTGTGTTAATCTTGATTTGATCATACGTTTCTTTTAGCATTTTTCTCAAAGTTTCTACCCTTAGAGCAGGATTGGAAAAATTAAGTGGCATACAACAATCTTGACCATATAGTGTCTGAAATGGAGTCATCTGAATACTTCGATGATAGGAGGCATTATAAGCAAATTCCACTAAGGGTAGATACTAAATCCACCTTTTAGGTTCCTTGTTGCAATATGCATGCAAAATATCCTTAATAACTTGATTAATTCGTATTGTCTGCCCATCAGTTTGTGGATGATAAGTAGTGCTGAAACAAAGTTGGATCCCAATGGGTTCAAATAAACTCTTCTAGAAGTGTGATGTGAAAAGAGAATCACAATCACTAATGATACTTTTAGGTAACCCATGTAACCTAAAAATCTCTTTTACAAAAATTATTGCAATATCTGAAGCTTTGTGATTGATTTTTGTTGGAATAAGATGATCAACCTTTTTTAGCATGTCTATTATTACCATTATTGAGTTATATCCTCCTTGCACAAAAGGTAACCCAACTACAATGTCCATGCTAATAAACTCCCATTTCATCTCGGGAATGTCAAGTGGCTGGAGTTTTCCTAGTAACTTGACATGCTTAAATTTTACCCTTTGACAATTTAGACATTCAGTGACATACTTAAGTACATCACCCTTAAGTTTTTTATAATAATAGCTTTTCCTAATAGCATTAAGAGTTTTTGCATACCTCGAGTGTCCTAAAAAAGGAGAGTCATGTGCTTCCCAAAGTATCCTCCTCTTGAGAGTTTGACTTGACGGAATGCATAGTCTCATTCTGAAATAAACAAGTCCTTAATATTCATCTATAGAGAATTCTTAATACTTAGTCTTGGATTTGGGATCTTGTTCCTTATTCTGAATTTTCCAAAACAATTGTTGATAGTCTAGGTCCTTATTTTCTTCATCATTAGTCAACTCGATGATAGGATTAGTTGGCATTGATATCATTCTGGCTGGATTTTTTGGCTTTACGACTAAGGGTATGTGCCACTACATTTTCTTTACCAGGTTTGAATTTAATTTCAAAGTCATACTCCTGCAAAATTTCGATCCACCGTTGTTGCCTCATATTAAGATCAAGCTAAGTGAAAATCCACTTAAGCCTTTTATGATCTGTAACTAAGGAAAACTTATTTCCAAGAAAGTAATGTCTCCATAATTTGAGAGTGTGAATCACAACAAACAACTCCAGGTTGTGAGTAGAATATCTCTTTTCATGGGCTTTCAATTCTCTCAAAGAGTAAACGAGAGGATGACCTTTGTAAATTAGTACACATCCCAATGCAAGAGAGCTAGCATCTGTGAAAACTTCAAATTCCTTTCTTAAGTCATGTAGTCTTAAAATAGAATCAGTTATCAAACTATGCTTTAGTTGCTCAAAGCTAGATTATTCAATTGGCATCTAGATATTGGAAACTTGTTTTTTGAGTAGGTATATAAGAGGTGTTGCAATTTGGGCATAGTTTTTGATAAATATCATATACCATCTTGTTAGATCTAGAAAAATTCTCACTTCCTTGATAGTGGTTGGGGGTGGCTAATCTTGAATATCTTTGACCTTGGCAAGATCTATTGATATACCTTCGGCAGACACTATGAATCCCAAGTATTCAATCTTCCTTTTGAAGAAGGCACACTTCTTCTTCTTGGCATACGACTTGTGTGTTCTCATTGTCTCTAGGACAATGCAAAGATGTGGTTCTTGATCTTCTTCCTCCTTAGAATAAGTTAGGACGTCATCAAAGAATACAAGAAAAAAATCATTGAGATGAGGCCTGAAAATGTTGTGCATTAACTTGTTGAAGGTAGCGGGGGCATTTGACAACCCAAATGATATCACGATGAATTCAAAATGGTCGTATCTTGTGTGAAGGAGGTTTTAGGAATATCTTCATCCTTGATTCTCATTTGGTAATATCCTAACCGAAGATCGATCTTAGAAAAGATCGTTACTCCTTGTAGACGATCAATAAGCTTGTCTATCCTTGGGATATTGGGTACTTATTCTTCACTGTTACCTAGTTTAGCCCTCGATAGTCGATACAAAGATGGAGAGTTCCATCTTTCTTCTTTTGGAATAATACTAGGGCTCCCCATGGTGAACTACTTGGCTGAATATACCCTTTTTCTAGTAGTTTTTTGAGTTGCTCTTTTAGTTTGATGGCTTTAGGAATAGACATTTTGTACGGTCTTTTTGCAACTAGACTAGCTCCTGAAACAAGTTTGATCTCATGATCAACTTTTCTTTCTGAAGGTAACTTTGTTAGCTCTTCAAAAAATATGTTATCATATTCTTTTAAGCAAGATGGTTCTTCTTCTTTCTGGCCATCTTGATTTACCTTGTTAAGTTTGATCAAGTAAATAGGTAATCCTTTCTTCAAGCCTTTCACACAATTAGAGAAGCTTTTGCTAATTGAACTTTACCTTGTGTAGTTGCTATTTCAGCATTCAAATCTTGAAATGTGACTTGACCTTTTCCACAATGGATATGAGCACATTGGGAATCAATCAATCCATTCCTAGTAAACATTCATAAGCTTCTAAGTTCATTACTCTGAACCTCATACTTGAAAGGTTTTCTCCTAAGTTAAACTCTGACTTGGCAATTTTTTGTGTAGAAAGTACTTCCTTTCCATTTGCTAATTCCACAAGTAGTTTTGATGCATTTACTATATCTATTTCTAACTTCTTAGCACACTTGGGAGAAATAAATGAGTCTGTACTTCCACAGTCAATAAATACTTTAAATGATGTACCTTGGTGACTAGCTGGTGCTTGTATTATCGAATATTGACAATTTGGGCCCTTCTTGTGGAATGCAGCATGAACAATTGCTTTTTCAATATCTTCATCCATAGTAGGGTCTTCCTCCTTATTAATCTCTTTAAGATTAATATTTGATGTTCTTCCTCTTGCCATAGCTACTTGACCACGGCCTTGGGTAGCTTTGCCTTGTCCTTGAAATCGGCCTTGGCAATGGTTTCCACCTCAAGCCATGATAAAACTTGAGCTAGATGATAGTTATAACCACCATGTGGATACATGTGACACATCCCATGACACTTGGAAGAGATTGGATACTCTGTTTTGTGCACAGTCAAAGTTTTCAAAGTGTGGTTTATTAATTGAATTTTTCAGACTAGGTACAAAATCTAACACATCTCTTGCAACATATCTGAATTACATGGAAAGTCTCTTACCCAGCTTGCAAGGATCAACATTAAAATAGATAAAGATATATGCATTAGTGTTTTTGTTGAGATATTTGCAACCGCACCTACTTTAGTCTCTTTACATGGAGCAATGAGGGCTCAGGACAAGAATCCCATAAGCATAGTAGGAGGATGTGCTACCTAGACTTTCCTATAAAGCATTGTACTTGCTTGTCATTTTCATATGAGATGAATGCAATGTCATTGTCATGTTGCTCCTCAATACAGCATACTTGATAATTGTTATTTGCTTTTGAGTCAAGGTCCTTGGTCTCTATCATGTCAGTGTCTTCATGTGTCTAGTCAAGATCTATGAGCCACCATAGTTTCCACATGGTATCAGAGTGCAGCTAAGCATGGCTTAGCATGTTTCAGGTCCTCTCTCTTCTTTCTCAGCTCTCCTCCATCATTGCCTAGCTCAAGGCTAACTAGTGACCTTAGTTCTCAACTCTTCATATAGGCCATAAATCAACACATTTCCTTCTAGAGAGTTGTGCTTTTTCTCAGGGCAAAGCTTCCTATTACATAAGACCTTGTCATTAAGCCCCCATTGACTCAACATTCTGTTTGCAACATGTCATTGTCCTGGTTGTGCTTGTAGCTGTTTGTACTGTCCTTGGTTCCCCTACGTGCAATGATCTGCCCCAAATGCATAGGGATTTTCAAGCCCATGTTACAAGCTTCATTTTCATCAAATTTTTTTTGGAAATGATTCATCCCATAGCTCACAAAGAGTGAAAAACCAGGGCTACCCAGAAACCCTAACTGCAAACTCCATAGCCAAGGGTACTCAAGCTCATCCTTTTACCTCATTTTCTCTCTCTTGGCATTTAATCAGTCCATTGCCACTCTGATGTGATTGAATACTGAAGTTCCAGCACATACTCTCACATCAAATCATTGAGGAGGGGAGTTCTTGGAAAATTTGCAAGCATTTTAAGAAGACTCAAGCATAGTGTCTCTTGACACTTATCCAATGACTCTTGTCACTCATATTAGCCTTGGATTACATTAGATTTGAGATTTTTTGGGCCACTCCAACATCAAATCAAGGAGGGGAATACAACTTGAAGACTCATTGAAGATTTGAAGAAGACTCGTTGAAGATTTGAAGATCTCTCGAGCATCTGGATCCACAAGTATCTCTTGATACTAGTAACTTAGTGCTTTCTAGGCACTTGTGCTTGTTAGCACATTCAGGATCATTTCTTCTACTGAGAATTTTGGAGCTAATTTGCTGCTATCCTTGCAAATCCAACATGGGAAAAGACTCTCCAACAGCTCACTTCAAAGGAGTCGGGTTTCACACCTGGCAAACCCGCATCAAACTCTTCCTAATGAAGAAGGGCCTATGGGCCATTACCATTGGAAAAGAAAAGAAGCCTTGTGATGCAGACCTAGCAATCACTTGGCAAAAGAATGATGATAAGGTTCAAGCCATTATCAAAGTGGAGCTAGATGACAACTATATCCACCATGTGGATAACTGTGATACTTCACATGACACATGGAAGAGACTTGAAATTTTGTTTGGTACACAGTCTAAGTCATCAAAGTATGCTCTCTTGATTGAATTTTTTAGGCATGACATGAAGTCTAGCACATCACTTGCCACACATCTAAATTACATGGAAGGACTTCTAACCCAGCTTGTAGGAATCAACATTAAAATGGAAGAAGATGTTTGCATTGGTGTTCTGCTTAAAAGTTTTCCTCCTAAATATAATAATGTGTCAACAACTCTAATCAATATGCCAAACCCTGAGCTTGTTGATAGGTATCACTGTTAGAGGAGGAAAAGAAGCTAAAAACTAAGGAAGAAGCTAAAAACTAAGGAAGAACCAAGCACCTCTAGAGATAAACAAGCATTATATGTTGGCAACAGGTGTAAAGGCAAGAAGGACCATCTTTTCTGTGATTTTTGCAAAAGGATTGGACACTCTGAGAAGTTTTTCCACGCCAAAAAAGGTCCCAGAAGGCCTATCTTGGTGCAATTAAAGAAGAAGAAGAAGAAGACCATGAGGAGAAGGACAAGCCTCATCAGTCCTTCTATTCTGATAGAATTTTTTAGCCTTGTATTGCCTAGCCCTAATGCTTTGGACATAAGATTGTAAACTCCTCATGTAGCCTTGTATTACAGCCTCTATACACTTTGTGAGGGCCCTGTTATAGCCTCTGGATTTCCATCATGTTTATGGTACCCACACAGCCTTTTCTGTGATAGCCTCTGATGTTTACCATGTTTATGGTATGTCCACACTTTGCAGATGTTGCTTTCAATAAAGCCTCTACATGCTTTGTACTTCTGGTTGTGATTGAGGAGGGGCATTGAGATATTTGCAATCACACCTACTTCAGTATCTTTAGATGGAGCAGTGAGGGCTCAGGACAAGAATTCCATAAGCACAGTAGGAGGGTGTTGAAGGATGGATTTTAGGCCCCGGAACATGCCTAAAAATAGGGGAAAAATATGGAAATGCGGGGGAAAATGCTCAACCACGAAGGCGGCAGCTCGACCTAGGACGATTTTAAGCATTAAGTGCTTGACGGGCGCCCGTGCGACACTCCGTGAATTTTCATAATTTTTCCGTGCGCCTGTGCCAGTCAGTGAAGCTGCAGGCCTGTCCGGGATGTTGAGACGAGCTCATAGGAATTTTCAGATCGAAGTTCCGAGTCCGGGTGCGGAAGATGGCCCGAAACCGGCCGGGGTGCCCAAGAGGGGGTCCAAAATGGAAATTTGAAAAGGTGTGAAGGAGGGGGGGTGACCTTTGGCACCCCCCCCTCAAAAAATCGTGGATATGGAGGGGGGGCGGCGGCTGAAAACAGCCGCCGAAAAAAACGCGACCCCCCCCCCCCCACAATCGATTGCTGGCTCACAAAGAAGCCATGGTTATGGACCTCCAGGCCTGATGAAGATGATGTGCCGATCAATTCGCCGGTCTCCGCTCCCGCAATGGTGGACTGGTTGAAGAGAGAGAAAACCAGTCTTTCTCTCTCCTCTCTCTCTCTCCTCTTAGCCCCCGTTCGTGCTTGAAGGAATAGGATGAAGATGGACGGCCGGATGGATGCCGATTCTTGACGGGATGAAAGAGCAATGCAAAACCATTGTAGATTGCTGATTCCAAGCAGAATTCATGGCTGGAAATCAATCGTGGGACGTGCCAAATTTAATGAAAAAACCCGCAAGACACGGTAATAATTGTTTTTTCAAGGAAAATGGTCTTTTGATGCAAATTTGGTTGATAAAAATGTGTTCATATGGATTGAGTTTTGAGTATGTCGTGCTTTGAGTTGGTTTCTAGCTGTTCATCATTTAAAAATCAGGAAAACATGTGTGGGATAGCAGAAAATAGGGAACCGAGACACGAAAAACCATAAAAATGGGGAAAAACAAGGGTTTTGGGCATATAAATGGGGAAAACCGTCGATACACATCAACTAAT